>NC_092294.1:6693154-6770654 GCF_036320965.1 Panulirus ornatus | reverse complement strand
GGTTCCATCCGCTGCCAGATCCACTCCCAGATATCTAAAACACTTCACTTCCTCCAGTTTTTCTCCATTCAAACTCACCTCCCAATTGACTTGACCCTCAACCCTACTGTACCTAATAACCTTGCTCTTATTCACATTTACTCTTAACTTTCTTCTTCCACACACTTTACCAAACTCAGTCACCAGCTTCTGCAGTTTCTCACATGAATCAGCCACCAGCGCTGTATCATCAGCGAACAACAACTGACTCACTTCCCAAGCTCTCTCACCCCCAACAGACTTCATACTTGCCCCTCTTTTCAAAAAATCTTGCATTTACCTCCCTAACAACCCCATCCATAAACAAATTAAACAACCATGGAGACATCTCACACCCCTGCCGCAAACCTACATTCACTGAGAACCAATCACATTCCTCTCTTCCTACACGTACACATGCCTTACATCCTCGATAAAAACTTTTCACTGCTTCTAACAACTTTCCTCCCACACCATATATTCTTAATACCTTCCACAGAGCATCTCTATCAACTCTATCATATGCCTTCTCCAGATCCATAAATGCTACATACAAATCCATTTGCTTTTCTAAGTATTTCTCACATACATTCTTCAAAGCAAACACCTGATCCACACATCCTCTACCACTTCTGAAACCACACTGCTCTTCCCCAATCTGATGCTCTGTACATGCCTTCACCCTCTCAATCAATACCCTCCCATATAATTTACCAGGAATACTCAACAAACTTATACCTCTGTAATTTGAGCACTCACTCTTATCCCCTTTGCCTTTGTACAATGGCACTATGCACGCATTCCGCCAATCCTCAGGCACCTCACCATGAGTCATACATACATTAAATAACCTTACCAACCAGTCAACAATACAGTCACCCCCTTTTTTAATAAATTCCACTGCAATACCATCCAAACCTGCTGCCTTGCCGGCTTTCATCTTCCGCAAAGCTTTTACTACCTCTTCTCTGTTTACCAAATCATTTTCCCTAACCCTCTCACTTTGCACACCACCTCGACCAAAACACCCTATATCTGCCACTCTATCATCAAACACATTCAACAAACCTTCAAAATATTCACTCCATCTCCTTCTCACATCACCACTACTTGTTATCACCTCCCCATTTGCGCCCTTCACTGAAGTTCCCATTTGCTCCCTTGTCTTACGCACTTTATTTACCTCCTTCCAGAACATCTTTTTATTCTCCCTAAAATTTAATGATACTCTCTCACCCCAACTCTCATTTGCCCTTTTTTTCACCTCTTGCACCTTTCTCTTGACCTCCTGTCTCTTTCTTTTATACATCTCCCACTCAATTGCATTTTTTCCCTGCAAAAATCGTCCAAATGCCTCTCTCTTCTCTTTCACTAATACTCTTACTTCTTCATCCCACCACTCACTACCCTTTCTAATCAACCCACCTCCCACTCTTCTCATGCCACAAGCATCTTTTGCGCAATCCATCACTGATTCCCTAAATATATCCCATTCCTCCCCCACTCCCCTTACTTCCATTGTTCTCACCTTTTTCCATTCTGTACTCAGTCTCTCCTGGTACTTCCTCACACAGGTCTCCTTCCCAAGCTCACTTACTCTCACCACCCTCTTCACCCCAACATTCACTCTTCTTTTCTGAAAACCCATACAAATCTTCACCTTAGCCTCCACAAGATAATGATCAGACATCCCTCCAGTTGCACCTCTCAGCACATTAACATCCAAAAGTCTCTCTTTCGCACGCCTGTCAATTAACACGTAATCCAATAACGCTCTCTGGCCATCCCTCCTACTTACATAAGTATACTTATGTATATCTCGCTTTTTAAACCAGGTATTCCCAATCATCAGTCCTTTTTCAGCACATAAATCTACAAGCTCTGCACCATTTCCATTTACAACACTGAACACCCCATGTATACCAATTATTCCCTCAACTGACACATTACTCACCTTTGCATTCAAATCACCCATCACTATAACCCGGTCTCGTGCATCAAAACCACTAACACACTCATTCAGCTGCTCCCAAAACACTTGCCTCTCATGATCTTTCTTCTCATGCCCAGGTGCATATGCACCAATAATCACCCACCTCTCTCCATCAACTTTCAGTTTTACCCATATTAATCGAGAATTTACTTTCTTACATTCTATCACATACTCCCACAACTCCTGTTTCAGGAGTATTGCTACTCCTTCCCTTGCTCTTGTCCTCTCACTAACCCCTGACTTTACTCCCCAGACATTCCCAAACCACTCTTCCCCTTTACCCTTGAGCTTCGTTTCACTCAGAGCCAAAACATCCAGGTTCCTTTCCTCAAACATACTACCTATCTCTCCTTTTTTCACATCTTGGTTACATCCACACACATTTAGGCACCCCACTCTGAGCCTTCGAGGAGGATGAGCACTCCCCGCGTGACTCCTTGTTCTGTTTCCCATTTTAGAAAGTTAATACAAGGAGGGGAGGATTTCTGGCCCCCCGCTCCCGTCCCCTCTAGTCGCTTTCTACGACACGCGAGGAATACATGGGAAGTATTCTTTCACCCCTATCCCCAGGGATGATATACATATATATATATATATATACATATACACATACACACACATACACATACATACGCACATATACACACACACATACATCCATATATAAACATATGAAAAATGTGAGAAACAATTTAGAAAACTGAAACTTCTAGCTTGAAATGAATGAAAAAATGAATGTCACATAATGGTTCAACCTCTGGCTATGGAAAAAGGAAATGTATAATTTATTTACACAAACGTCAATAGCAGTTCTCATCAATTTAACCACTGTATCAATATATATATATATATATATATATATATATATATATATATATATATATATATATATCATCAGAGCATCAGATTGGGGAAGAGCAGTGTGGTTTTAGAAGTGGTAGAGGATGTGTAGATCAGGTGTTTGCTTTGAAGAATGTATGTGAGAAATACTTAGAAAAGCAAATGGATTTGTATGTAGCATTTATGGATCTGGAGAAGGCATATGATAGAGTTGATAGAGATGCTCTGTGGAAGGTATTAAGAATATATGGTGTGGGAGGAAAGTTGTTAGAAGCAGTGAAAAGTTTTTATCGAGGATGTAAGGCATGTGTACGTGTAGGAAGAGAGGAAAGTGATTGGTTCTCAGTGAATGTAGGTTTGCGGCAGGGGTGTGTGATGTCTCCATGGTTGTTTAATTTGTTTATGGATGGGGTTGTTAGGGAGGTAAATGCAAGAGTTTTGGAAAGAGGGGCAAGTATGAAGTCAGTTGGGGATGAGAGAGCTTGGGAAGTGAGTCAGTTGTTGTTCGCTGATGATACAGCGCTGGTGGCTGATTCATGTGAGAAACTGCAGAAGCTGGTGACTGAGTTTGGTAAAGTGTGTGGAAGAAGAAAGTTAAGAGTAAATGTGAATAAGAGCAAGGTTATTAGGTACAGTAGGGTTGAGGGTCAAGTCAATTGGGAGGTGAGTTTGAATGGAGAAAAACTGGAGGAAGTGAAGTGTTTTAGATATCTGGGAGTGGATCTGGCAGCGGATGGAACCATGGAAGCGGAAGTGGATCATAGGGTGGGGGAGGGGGCGAAAATTCTGGGGGCCTTGAAGAATGTGTGGAAGTCGAGAACATTATCTCGGAAAGCAAAAATGGGTATGTTTGAAGGAATAGTGGTTCCAACAATGTTGTATGGTTGCGAGGCGTGGGCTATGGATAGAGTTGTGCGCAGGAGGATGGATGTGCTGGAAATGAGATGTTTGAGGACAATGTGTGGTGTGAGGTGGTTTGATCGAGTGAGCAACGTAAGGGTAAGAGAGATGTGTGGAAATAAAAAGAGCGTGGTTGAGAGAGCAGAAGAGGGTGTTTTGAAGTGGTTTGGGCACATGGAGAGAATGAGTGAGGAAAGATTGACCAAGAGGATATATGTGTCGGAGGTGGAGGGAACGAGGAGAAGAGGGAGACCAAATTGGAGGTGGAAAGATGGAGTGAAAAAGATTTTGTATGATCGGGGCATGAACATGCAGGAGGGTGAAAGGAGGGCAAGGAATAGAGTGAATTTTAGCGATGTGGTATACCGGGGTTGACGTGCTGTCAGTGGATTGAATCAAGGCATGTGAAGCGTCTGGGGTAAACCATGGAAAGCTGTGTAGGTATGTATATTTGCGTGTGTGGACGTATGTATATACATGTGTATGGGGGGGGGGGTTGGGCCATTTCTTTCGTCTGTTTCCTTGCGCTACCTCGCAACCGCGGGAGACAGCGACAAAGTATAATAAAAAAAAAAAATAATATATATATATATATATATATATATATATATATATATATATATATATATATATATATATATATATATATATATATATATATATATATATATATATCCCTGGGGATAGGGGATTAAGAATACTTCCCACGTATTCCCTGCGTGTCGTAGAAGGCGACTAAAAGGGGAGGGAGCGGGGGGCTGGAAATCCTCCCCTCTCGTTTTTTTTTTTTTTTTTAATTTTCCTAAAGAAGGAACAGAGAATTGGGCCAGGTGAGGGTATTCCCTCAAAGGCCCAGTCCTCTGTTCTTAATGCTACCTCGCTAACGCGGGAAATGGCGAATAGTTTAAAAGAAAGAAAAAAAAAAAAAAATATATATATATATATATATATGTATATACACACATATATATATATATATATATATATATATATATATATATATATATATATATATATATATATATATATATATATATATATATATATATATATATATATATATATATATGTATATATATATATATATATATATATATTTTTTTTTTTTTTTTTTTTCATACTATTCGCCATTTCCCGCATTTGCGAGGTACCGTTAAGAACAGAGGACTGGGCCTTAGAGGGAAAATCCTCACCTGGCCCCCTTCTCTGTTCCTTCTTTTGGAAAATTAAAAAAAAACGAGAGGGGAGGATTTCCAGCCACCCACTCCCTCCCCTTTTAGTCGCCTTCTACGACACGCAGGGAATACGTGGGAAGTATTCTTTCTCCCCTATCCCCAGGGATAATATATATATATATATATATATATATATATATATATATATATATATATATATATATATATATATATATATATATATATACCTCCGTGTTGTACAGCTAGGTTCCGTAGAATACTATCTGCTGGTTGTGTGAGCCTACAGAAGATGACCAGTGGAGATCCCGTTGCTCGCCAACGTGAGACGAAAGGTATTCGATTATATGGTACTCGAATTTCCCTATTAGGGGCGATCACAGCCTGGCAAAAGTGCTCCCGCTTGCTACGTAGGGGCCCCGGGTTCGTGCCTGGATGTTGGGAGTTTGTATGCTATATGGTAAGAATATTTAATGTATGTATGGACCATAGTAAAGTGCCTAAGGATTGGTGGAATGCATGCATAGTGCCATTGTACAAAGGGAAAGGGGACAAAGGTTAGTGCTCCAATTACAGAGGTATAAGTTCGTTGAGTATTCCTGGGAAATTATATGGGAGGGTTTTGACTGAGAGGGTAAAGGCATGGACAGAGCATCAGAATGGGGGAGAAGAGTGTGGTTTCAGAAGTGGTAGAGGATGTGTGGATCAGGTGTTTATTTTGAACACTTCCACCCTCCTCCGCACAACCATATCTATAGCCCACGCCTCGCGCAAGCATATAACATTGTTGGAACCACTATTCCTTCAAACATACTCATATTTCTTCCGAGATAATGTTCTCGCCTTCCACACATTTTCAAAGCTCTCAGAATTTTCGCCCCCTCCTCCATCCTGGGACTAACTTCCGCTTCCATGGTTCCATCCGCTGCCACATCCACCTCCAGATATCTAAAACACCTCAATTCCTCCAGTTTTTCTCCATTTAAACTTACCTTCCAATTGACTTGTCCCTCAACAAGTCAATTGCTCTTATTCATATCTACTTTAAGTATTCTTCTTTCACACACTTTACCAAACTCAGCCACCAGTTTCTGCAGTTTCTCACATGAATCAACCACCAGCGGTGAATGATTAGCGAACAACAACTGACACTTCCCAAACCCTCTCATCCATAACAGACTCCATACTTTCCCCTCTCTCCAAAACTCTTGCATTCACCTCCCTAACAACCCCATCGATAAACAAATTAAACAACCATGGAGACATCACGCATCCCAGCCGCAAACCGATATTCACTGAGAACCAATACCTTTCCTCTCTTCCTGCTCGTAAACATGCCTTACATCCTAAATAAAAATTTATCACTGCTTCTAGCAACTTGCCTCCCACACCATATACTCTTAATACATTCCACAGAGCATCTCTATCAACTCTATCATATGCCTTCTCCAGATCCATAAATGCTACATACAAATCCATTTGTTTTTCTAAGTATTTCTCACATACATTCCTCAAAGCAAATAACTGATTCAAACATCCTCTACCACTTCTGAAAGCACACTGCTCCTCCCCAATCTGATGCTCAATCAATACCCTCCCATGTATTTTCCCAGAAATACTAAACAAATCTATACCTCTGTAATTTGAGCACTCACCTTTATCCCCTTTGCCTTTGTGCAATGGCACTATGGATGCATTCCGCCAATCCTCAGGCACTTCAGCATGAGTCCTACATACATTGAATATCCTCACCAATCAGCCAACAACAAAGTCACCCCCTTTTTTAATAAATTCCACTGCAATAACATCCATACCCACCCATCACCCATCTCTCTCCATCCACTTTCAGCTTTACCCATATCAATCTAAAGCTTACTTTCTTACACTCCATCACATACCCTCACGACTCCACTGCTCCCTTTCCACATCCAGGCCCTAGAAAACTTTCTATGGTTTACCCCAGACGCTTCACATGCCCTGGTTCAATCCCTTGACAGCACGCCGACCCCGGTATACCACATCGTTCTAATCCATTCTATTTCTTGCACGCCTTTCATCCTCTTGCATGTTCAAGTCTCGATCCCTCAAAATCCTTTTCACTCCATCTTTCCACTTCCACTTTGGTCTCCCGCTTCTCCTTCTTCCCTCCACCTCTGACAACTATATCCTTTTTGTCAATCTTTCTTCACTTATTCTCTCCATGTGTCCAAACCATTTCAACACACCCTCTTCTACTCTCTCAACCACACTCTCTTTATTACCACATATCTCCCTTACCCTTTCATTACTTACTCGATCAGACCACCCCACACCACATATTGTCTTCAAACATTTCATTTCCTACACATAAACCCTCCTTGGCACAACTCTATCTATAGCCCATGCCTCGCAGCCATATAGCATTGTTGGAACCACTATTCCTTCGAACATACCCCTTTTTGCTCTACGAGATAACGTTCTCGCCTTCCACATATTCTTCAACGCTCTTAGAACCTTCGCTCCCTCCTCCACCCGGTGACTCAATTTCGTTTCCATGGTTCCATCCGCTGCTAAGTCCACTCCCAGATATCTAAAACACTTCACTTCCTACAGTTTTTCTCTATTCAAATTTACATCCCAATTAACTTGTCCCTCAACCCTACTGACCCCAGTAACCTTGCTCTTATTCACGTTTACTCTCAACTTTCTTCTTTCACACATTTTACCAAACTCAGTCACCAACTTCTGCAGTTTCTCACTCGGATCAGCCACCAGCACTGTATCATAAGCGAACAACAACTGACTCGCTTCCCAAGCCCTCTCATCCAGAACACACTGAATACTTGCACTTGCCCCTCTCTCCAAAATTCTTGCATTCATCTCCATAAACACCCCATCCATAAACAAATTATACAACCATGGAGACATCACGCACCCCTGCCGCAAACTGACATTCACTGGGAATCAATCACCTTCTCTTCCTACTCGTACCCATGCCTTACATCCTTGGTAAAAACTTTTCACTACTTCTACCAACTTGCCCCTACACCATAAACTCTTGAAACCTTCCACACATCTCTATCAACCCTATCATATACCTTTTCCAGATCCATGAATACTACATACAAATCCAACTGTTTTTCTAAGAATTATCACACGCTTTCTTCAAAGCAAACTCCTGATCCACACATCCTCTATCACTTCTGAAACCACACTGCTCTTCACCAATCTGATGCTTTGTACATGCCTTCACCCTCTCAATCAATACCTTCCCATATAATTTCCCAGGAATACTCAACAAACTTATGCCCCAGTAATTTGAACACACCTTTATCCCCTTTTGCTTTGCACAATGGCACTATGCATGCATTCCGCCAATCCTCAGGCACTTCACCATGATCCATATATACATTAAATATCCTTACCAACGAATCCACAACACAGTCGCCCCCTTTTTTGATAAATTCAACTGCAACACCATCCAAACCCGCCGCCTTCCCGGCTTTCATCCTCCGCAAAGCTTTCCGTACCTCTTCTCTGTTCACCAAACCATTCTTCCTGACCCTCTCACTTCGCACACCACCCCAACCAAAGTCCCCTATATCTACCACTGTGCCATCAAACACACTCAACAAACCTTCAAAATATTCACCTCATCTCCTTCTCATCTCATTACTACTTGTTATCGCCTCCCCATTTGCCCCCTTCACTGAAGTTCCCATTTGTTCTCTTGTCTTACGTACTTTATTTACCTCTTTCTTAAACGTCTTTTTATTCTCCTTTGAATTTAATGATACTCTCTCACCCCAACTCTTATTTGCCCTCTTTTTCACCTGTTCCATCTTCCTCTTGACCTTCTGCCCCTTTCTTTTTATACATTTTTCAGTCATTTGCACTACTTCCCTGCATAAACCGCCCAAACGCATCTTTCTTCTCTTTCACTCACAATCTTACTTCTTCGTCCTACTATTCACTACCCTTTCTAATTTGCCCACCTCTCACCTTTCTCATGCCAAATGCATCTTTTGCACAAGTCACCACTGCCTCCCTTAATACATCCCATCCTCCCCCACTCCCTTACTTTATTTGCTCTCTCCCTTTGCCATTCTACACTCAATCTCTCCTGGTACTTCCTCACACAAGTCTCTTTTTCCAAGCTCACTTACTCTCACCACTCTCTTATTCCCAACTTTCTCTCTTCTTCGCTAAAAACTTATACAAATCTTCACCTTCGCCTCCACAAGATAATGATCAGACATCCCTCCAGCTGCCCCTCTAAACACATTAACATCCAAACGTCTCTCTTTTCCAGATCTATCAATTAACATGTAATCCAAGAACGCCCTCTGGCCATCTCTCCTACTCACATACGCATATCTATGTATATCTCTCTTTTTAAACCAGATATTCCCAATCACCAGTCCTTTTTTCAGCATACAATTCCACAGGCTCTTCATCATTCCCATTTACAACACTGAACACCCCATATACATCAATTATACCCTCAACTGCCACATTGTTCACCTTTGCATTCAAGTCATCCATCACTATAACCCGGTCTCGTGCATCAAAACTGCTAACACACTCACTCAGCTGCTCCCAAAACGCTTGCCTCTCAAGATCTTTCTTCTCATGCCCAGGAGTATAGGCACCAATAATCACCCATCTCTCTCCATTCACTTTTAGTTTTACCCATATAAATCTAGTGTTTACTTTCTTACATTCTATCACATACTCCCAAAATTACTGCTTCAGGAGGAATGCTACTCCTTCCTTCGCTCTTTTCCTCTCACTAACCTTTGACTTTACCGCCAAAACATTGCCAAACTACTCTTCCTCTTTACCATTGAGCTTCGTTTCACTCAGAGCCAAAACATCCAGGTTCCTTTCCTTAAACGTACTACCTATCTCTCCTTTTTTCTCATCTTGGTTACATCCACACACATTTAGACACCCCAATCTGAGGCTTCGAGGAGGATGAGCACTCCCCGTATGACTCATTCTTCCGTTTCCCTTCTTAGAAAATTGAATACAAGAAGAAGGAGGGGGGGGGGGTCCAGCCCCACGCTCTCGCTCCCTTTAGTTGCCTTATGCGACGCAACACGCTGGAAATACGTGGGAAGTATTCTTTCTCACCTATCCCCAGTATATATATATATATATATATATATATATATATATATATATATATATATATATATATATATATATATATATATTTATTTTGCTTTGTCGATGTCTCCCGCATTTGAGAGGTAGCGCAAGGAAACAGAAGAAAGAAATGGCCCAACCCACCCCCATACGCATGTATACACACACACGTCCACACACGCAAATATTCATACCTATACATCTCAATGTACACATATATATACACACACAGACACATATATACCCATGCACACAATTCACACTGTCTGCCCTTATTCATTCCCATCGCCACCTCGCCACACATGGAATACCATCCCCCTCCCCCCTCATGTGTGCGACGTAGCGCTAGGAAAAGATAACAAAGGCCCCATTCGTTCACACTCAGTCTCCAGCTGTCATGCAATAATGCCCGAAACCACAGCTCCCTTTCCACATCCAGGCCCCACAGAACTTTCCATGGTTTACCCCAGACGCTTCACATGCCCTGATTCAATCCACTGACAGCACGTCAACCCCGGTATACCACATCGATCCAATTCACTCTATTCCTTGCCCGCCTTTCACCCTCCTGCATGTTCAGGCCCCGATCACTCAAAATCCTTTTCAATTCATCTTTCCACCTCCAATTTGGTCTCCCACTTCTCCTCGTTCCCTCCACTTCCGACACATATATCCTCTTGGTCAATCTTTCCTCACTCATTCTCTCCATGTGCCCAAACCATTTCAAAACACCCTCTTCTGCTCTCTCAACCACGCTCTTTTTATTTCCACACATCTCTCTTACCCTTACATTACTTACTCGATCAAACCTCCTCACACCACACATTGTCCTCAAACATCTCATTTCCAGCACATCCACCCTCCTGCGCACAACTCTATCCATAGCCCACGCCTCGCAACCATACAACACTGTTGGAACCACTATTCCTTCAAACATACCCATTTTTGCTTTCCGAGATAATGTTCTCGACCTCCACACATTCTTCAATGCTCCCAGGATTTTCGCCCCCTCCCCACCCTATGATTCACTTCCGCTTCCATGGTTCCATCCGCTGCCAGATCCACTCCCAGATATCTAAAACACTTTACTTCCTCCAGTTTTTCTCCATTCAAACTTGCCTCCCAATTGACTATACATATATATATATATATATATATATATATATATATATATATATATATATATATATATATATATATATATATATATATATTTTTTTTTTTCTTTTTTTTTTGTCGCTGTCTCCCGCGTTTGCGAGGTAGCGCAAGGAAACAGACGAAAGAAATGGCCCAACCCACCCCCATACACATGTATATACATACGTCCACACACGCAAATATACATACCTACACAGCTTTCCATGGTTTACCCCAGACGCTTCACATGCCCTGATTCAATCCACTGACAGCACGTCAACCCCGGTATACCACATCGCTCCAAATTCACTCTATTCCTTGCCCTCCCTTTCACCCTCCTGCATGTTCAGGCCCCGATCACACAAAATCTTTTTCATCCATCTTTCCACCTCCAATTTAGTCTCCCACTTCTCCTCGTTCCCTCCACCTCCGACAGATATATCCTCTTGGTCAATCTTTTCTCACTCATTCTCTCCATGTGCTCAAACCATTTCAAAACACCCTCTTCTGCTCTCTCAACCACGCTCTTTTTATTTCCACACATCTCTCTTACCCTTACGTTACTTACTCGATCAAACCACCTCACACCACACATTGTCCTCAAACATCTCATTTCCAGCACATCCATCCTCCTGCGCACAACTCTATCCATAGCCCACGCCTCGCAACCATACAACATTGTTGGAACCACTATTCCTTCAAACATACCCATTTTTGCTTTCCGAGATAATGTTCTCGACTTCCACACATTCTTCAAGGCTCCCAGAATTTTCGCCCCCTCCCCCACCCTATGATCCACTTCCGCTTCCATGGTTCCATCCGCTGCCAGATCCACTCCCAGATATCTAAAACACTTCACTTCCTCCAGTTTTTCTCCATTCAAACTCACCTCCCAATTGACTTGACCCTCAACCCTTCTGTACCTAATAACCTTGCTCTTATTCACATTTACTCTTAACTTTCTTCTTCCACACACTTTACCAAACTCAGTCACCAGCTTCTGCAGTTTCTCACATGAATCAGCCACCAGCGCTGTATCATCAGCGAACAACAACTGACTCACTTCCCAAGCTCTCTCATCCCCAACAGACTTCATACTTGCCCCTCTTTCCAAAACTCTTGCATTCACCTCCCTAACACCCCATCCATAAACAAATTAAACAACCATGGAGACATCACACACCCCTGCCGCAAACCTACATTCACTGAGAACCAATCACTTTCCTCTCTTCCTACACGTACACATGCCTTACATCCTCGATAAAAACTTTTCACTGCTTCTAACAACTTGCCTCCCACACCATATATTCTTAATACCTTCCACAGAGCATCTCTATCAACTCTATCATATGCCTTCTCCAGATCCATAAATGCTACATACAAATCCATTTGCTTTTCTAAGTGTTTCTCACATACATTCTTCAAAGCAAACACCTGATCCACACATCCTCTACCACTTCTGAAACCACACTGCTCTTCCCCAATCTGATGCTCTGTACATGCCTTCACCCTCTCAATCAATACCCTCCCATATAATATATATATATATATATATATATATATATATATATATATATATTTTATGAAAAATATATATATATATATATATATATATATATATATATATATATATATATATATATATATATATATATATATATATATATATATATATATATATATATATATATATATATATTTATATAAAAAAATATATATATATATATTTATATATATATATATATATATATATATATATATATATATATATATATATATATATATATATATATATATATATACATAATAATCCTTGCGTGCCGTCGAAGACGATGAAGAGGGACGGGAGCCGGGGGGTGGAGCCCCCCTTCCTGTATATCAGTAACTGAAATATGGCACAGAAGTGTGTGGATGTAACCAAGATGGGAAGAAGGGAGAGGTAGGTAGTATGTTTGAGGAAAGGAACCTGGATGTTATGGCTCTGAGTGAAACAAAGCTCAAGGGTAAAGGGAAAGAATGGTTTATGAGTGTCTCAAGGGTAAAGTTATGGGTTGGTGTAAGGGTAAAAGTTTCGGAAATAGTAACACCACTGCTGAAGCAGGAGTTTTGGGAATGTATGAGCGAGTGTAGGGATGTGACCTCAAAGCTGATGTGGGTAGAGATAATAGTGGATTGAGAGAGATGGACACTATTTCGTGCTTATACACCCCGTTTTGAGGAGGACGATCACGAGAGGCAAATATCATGTGTGCAACTGAGTGTGAGTGAGTCTGTCGCAGTTTTGCTGTATGAAACCGGGTATTTATGATGCGTAATTTAAAGGGAGAGTGAAAGCTGTTGCAGTTGAGGGAATATATGGGGAACAAGGGTATTCAGTGAGGTGAATAAGAATGGTGAGCAACTTAACTTGTAGAGTTGTATGCTGAAAATGGATTGGTGGCTGATTATTCCTGGTTTAAAAAGAGGGAGATGCATAATTACACATTGGTGAGTAGGAAAGGTGGATAAGAGGGCATTGTTGGAGTACATACTAGGTGATAGGCGTGCAAAAGAGAGACTCTTGGATGTGAATGTGTTGAGAGGGGCAGCTGGTGGGATGTCTAATCATTACTCATAACAAGGTGGAGGCAAAGGTGAAGACTTGTAGGGGTTTTCGGTAAAGAAAAACGATACGAGTCACAGGAGAGTGGTGAAAGGAAATGATATGGAAAAGAGACGTGTGTGAAGAAATGACAAGATAAATCAAGTGTAAAATGGTAATAGGTGACAGTAAGCGAAGCAAGAATTGAGGAATGGGAGGTATTTAAGGAAACAGTGCTGCCATGTGCGAGACAAGTGTGTAGCGTGCGGGGGGGTTGAGAATGGGTCACCGGTGACTGGTTGGTTGACGAGGTGCAGTTGGTAATAAAAAAAGAGATGTGTATGGGCGGTAAATACAATGAAGGAGTGCAAATGGCAAGAGGAATGTGCGGGGGTTGAAAAAGAAGGCGAAAATGAGTGTTGGTGATCGATTATCAGCAAACTTCAGGGAAAATAAGATGTTTGGGATGTACGTTTATAAAGTGAGAAAAACAAGAGAAGAAACTGGAACATCGGGGAAAAAGGGTAAGTGGTTACTGATAGTGATGAGGTGAGGAAGATATGGAGTGAGTATTTTGAAGGACTGAAGGACTGTTGAATGTGTTTGATGATTAGGATTTTCAATGTATATATGACTCATGGTGAAGGTGCCTGACGATAGACAGAATGCAAGGACGACAAAGGTACATGTTTGAGCTACAGAGGTGTAAGTTTGTTAGGTGTTCCTGGTGAGTTGTTTGGAAGAGTGATGACCGAGAGGATAAGTTCTTTAATTTCCATTAGGTCCTCTCCCACCCATTTGCAGGTAATACTTACGTATCATTTAGTCTTTCTGGGTTTTATTCTGTACCTCTGTTTTCCTTACTCTCGTGTCCCCTGCAGAACATCTGGCTACACTCTCCCTTACATCAATATCATTGTCTGAAGTCATGAGGACGAGAACATCGAAGGTGACACCGATCCTTGTGTTATAACCAAGATCATCTCTCCGTCAGACATGGATCCGCTTGCACTCACCATGGATTTCTTGTTGGTTAAGATCTCTTTGATCCGCTTTCTCAGTTTTTCTTTTATGTTTCCCCTCACCACTTGCTCCAGTTACACTTCTTGATTTTACGTTGGCAAATATGTTAGGAAAATCTGGGAAAAACCAGCGTCCTTTGCATTACAGTTTCACATATTTCATTACCATGAACTAGTTGTTTACGTTCATTTTACCAGGTACATATCCGAACTATCCTTCATCTTTATGACAAATTTAACAAGATGTGCCATAATAGGTTTCATCGTTACTTTCTTGTATACTTCAGTATTATGTTATGTTATGTTGATTGGTCTATAACGTTGTGGTATCAATTCTAGATCCTCTGTTCTGTAATGGTGTAATGTGTTCCCGTTTGTGTATATCTGCCACCTCCAGTTGTTCTACGTTTCACCTTAATAACACCAGGCGAGGTTTAGCTGTTCTCAGGTCCTGGTGCTGGGATCTCGTTAAGTTTATCAGTTGCTGCAGTAAAGTTCCTCTCTGATAGTTAATAACTTAAAGGGTGTGCTTGTCTTGATCATTTAATATTTTGGCATTTATATATATTTTGAAAACCGACTTACAGTCGTTAATTATTTTTTGGCATTATGTTTAAGGTCATTTCTATATACACTCCCTTCTTTAAAAGATCCAGTCTCATCTGTTTCTTTGCTTTATTCATACATGCAAAAATTAAAACTTTTGGACTCTGTTCCACGTTTCGTATTATGTTCTCCTCATTCATTCTCTGTTGTCTCCTATGCAATTCAATTACTGTGAGCTAGAACGAAAATAGGTTAGAAGATGTGGGTGACAGTGCTTGTTCATCTGGAGGTGAGAGAAGTGGAGATGATAAGAGTGTTTGCTTTTAGGGAGCAATGAGTGCACTCGGATCATTTTGTAACAAGGGGCCACAGCCTAATATTAGGTTAACTAGACACACGGACTGTGTGATGTGGCGATTAAGGGTATACATGGCCCTAGTGTCACAGAGAATGTAGTATTAAGAAAACAGATCAATGGTGCTATACTGACAATCTCTTTAAAAAAAAACAAAAGTAATGGATCCAAAACTCTACATGACATATATTTATGGATGTGATCAGACGTAATACAGCTTCAATAAACCGCACGTGCCTGTTTGTTACCTCGAACCCGGTTACTGAGATGTGTGAGACGTGCGGAATATGGCCCACTTGGCCACCACCACAGCTGGGAAGATAACTGTCATGGTAATTCAGACTTCAGGCTATCTGGTTATCATAATGGCCTCCAGCCCCTCTAGTTGGCAGTCTTATCTTGCCTGGCTCATAGCAGGGTTGGGAGTATGGTCACAGACTGCGGGGGTGTAAGTGTGGTCACAGACTGTGAGGGTGGGAGTGTGGCCTCGGACTACGGCGGTGAGAGTGTGGCCACAAACTACGGGGGGGTGGGAGTATGGCTAGAGACCCCGGTGTTTGGAGTGTGGCCTCAGACCTCGAGGGTGGGAATGTTTCCACAGACCGCGGGGAATAGAGTGTGGCAACAGGCTGCGGGGGTGGGAGTGTGGCCACAGGTGGCAGGTATCCAGGCAGGATAGAGAGCCAGCTGGTAGTCAGGGGCTGAGGCAGTCAGTGACCCACCAGCCGGCGGAGAGGAAGGGTTGAGGTTGACCAGCGTTCCCGAGCCTTCTTCTCTCCCGCCAGACTGACGAATCACATTTGTGTGTCGAACGTTAGCGTGGAGGCCACAGTGCAACTTCGAAATCAGATTAAACTTGACGTGATTAATTCAAGAGAGCCACAGACGAAATAATAAAATTTAAGTAACAAACTTGATAATTAACTCAAAAGCTTAAGTGAATTACAAAAAATTGTTTAGTGCGCTGCAGCTTGATGAAATGTACTTCGCCTGTATTTTCTTTTCTTGTTGGTTACAGAACCATCCCTGAACTGTCAGATATAATTGTCTTGGAGAAAAGATCGCAGATCAAGTACTAATGAAATATATGGAGAAAACAGGAAGTGGGTCTGTATATGGCTATGTTGATTAGAGTTTACATATACGAAATTTTTCACCGTATGATCTTTTACACTGTCGTGCTTATGTATATGTAAGTAGAATAGAAGAAATATGTATGAACACACACACACACACACACATGTATATATATATATATATATATATATATATATATATATATATATATATATATATATATATATATATATATACACGAATAAAGTGCATATGAACGCGCAACTTCATAGAACATAAAAACCTCCAACAGCCAGGATCGAACCACGGACCCCTGTGCCACAGGCGGGAATGCTACCGCTTGGCTATGGGAGCCATAGCCTAGCGGTAGCCTTCCCACCTGTGGCACAGGGGTCCCGGGTTCGATCCTGACTGTTGCAGGCTTGTATGATATATATATATATATATATATATTCTATTTTTTTTTTTAATTTTGCTTTGTTGCTGTCTCCCGCGTTAGCAAGGTAGCGCAAGGAAACAGACGAAAGAATGGCCCAACCCACCCACATACACATGTATATACATACACGTCCGAACCCGCAAATATACATACCTATACATCTCAATGTATACATATATATACCCACACAGACATATACATATATACATATGTACATAATTCATACTGTCTGCCTTTATTCGTTCCCATCGCCACCCCGCCACAGATGGAATAAAAACACCCTCTCCCCTCATTTGTGCTGGGTAGCGCTAGGAAAAGACAACAAAGGCCACATTCGTTCATACTCATTCTCTAGCTATCATGTAATAATGCACTGAAACCACACCTCCTTTTCCACATCCAGGCCTCACAGAACTTTACATGGTTTACCCATGACGCTTCACATGCCCTGGTTCAATCCATTGACAACACGTCGACCCCGGTATGCCACATCATTCCAATTCACTCTATTCCATGCATGCCTTTCACCCTCCTGCATGTTCAGGCCCAGATCACTCAAAATCTTTTTCACTCCATCTTTCCACCTCCAATTTGGTCTCCCACTTCTCCTGGTTCCCTCCACCTCTGACACATATATCCTCTTCGTCAATCTTTCCCCACTCATTCTCTCCATGTAACCAAACTATTTCAAAACACCCTCTTCTACTCTCTCAAATACACTCTTTTTATTACCACACATCTCTCTTACCCTATTATTACTTACTCGATTAAACCACCTCACACTACATATTGTCCTCAAACATCTCATTTCCAGCACATCCACCATCCTCCGCACAACTCTATCCATAGCCCACGTCTCGCAACCATACAACATTGTTGGAACCACTATTCCTTCAAACATACCCATTTTTGCTTTCCGAGATAATGTTCTCGACTTCAACAAACTCTTCAAGGCTCCCAGAATTTCGCCCTGTCCCCCACCCCATGGTTCACTTCCGCTTTCATGGTTCCATCCGCTGCCAAATCCACTCCCAGATATCTAAAACACTTCACTTCCTCAAGTTTTTCTCCATTCAAACTTACCTCCAAATTTACTTGACCCTCAACCCTACTGTACCTAATAGCCTTAATCTTATTCACATTTACTCTCAACTTTCTTCTTTCACACACTTTACCAAACTCAGTCACCAGCTTCTGCAGTTTCTCACATGAATCGGCCACCAGCGCTGTATCATCAACGAACAACAACTGACTCACTTCCCAAGTTCTCTCATCCAGCACAGACTGCATACTTGCCCCACTTTCCAAAACTCTTCCATTCACCTCCCTAACAACCCCATCCATAAACAAATTAAACAACCATGGAGACATCACACACCCCTGCCGCAAACCTACATTCACTGAGAACCAATCACTTACCTCTCTTCCCACACGTACACATGCCTTACATGCTCGATAAAAGCTTTTCACTGCTTCTAACGACTTTGCTCCCACACCATATATTCTTAGTACCTTCCACAGAGCATCTCTATCAACTCTATCATATACCCTCTCCAGATCCATAAATGCTACATACAAATCCATTTGCTTTTCTAAGTATTTCTCACATACATTCTTCAAAGCAAACACCTGATCCACACATCCTCTACCACTTCTGAAACCACACTGCTCTTCCCCAATCTGATGCTCTGTACACGCCTTCACCCTCTCAATCAATACCCTCTCATATAATTTATCAGGAATACTCAACAAACTTATACCTCTGTAATTTGAGCACTCACTCTTATCCCCTTTGCCTTTGTACAATGGCACTATGCAAACATTCCGCCAGTCGTCAGGCACCTCACCATGAATCATACATACATTAAATAACCTTACCAACCAGTCAACAATACAGTCACCCCCTTTTTTGATAAATTCCACTGCAATACCATCCAAACCTGCTGCTTTGCCGGCTTTCATCTCCGTAAAGCTTTTACTACCTCTTCTCTATTTACCAAATCATTTTCCCTAACCCTCTCACTTTGCACACCACCGCGACCAAAACACCCTATATCTGCCACTCTATCATCAAACACATTCAACAAACCTTCAAAATACTCTCTCCATCTCCTTCTCACATCACCACTACTTGTTATCACCTCCCCATTAGCCCCCTCCACTGAAGCTCCCATTTGCTCCCTTGTCTTACGCACTTTATTTACCTCCTTCCAAAACATCTTTTTATTCTCCCTGAAATTTAATGATTCTCTCTCACCCCAACTCTCCTTTGCCCTCTTTTTCACCTCATATATATATATATATATATATATATATATATATATATATATATATATATATATATATATATATATATATATATATATATTTTTCTTTCTTTCAAACTATTCGCCATTTCCCGCATTAGCGAGGTAGCGTTAAGAACAGAGGACTGGGCCTTTGAGGGAATACCCTCACCTGGCGCAATTCTCTGTTCCCTCTTTTGGAAAATTAAAAAAAAAACGAGAGGGGAGGATTTCCAGCCCCCCGCTCCCTTATATATATATATATATATATATATATATATATATATATATATATATATATATATATATATATATATATATATATATATATATATATATATGTTGAGATGTATAGGTATGTATATGTGCGTGTGTGGATGTGTATGTATATACATGTGTATGTGGGTGGGTTGGGCCATTCTTTCATAAGTTTCCGTGCGCTACCTCGCTAATGCGGGAGACAGCGACAAAGTATAATAAATAAAAATAAAATATATATATATATATATATATATATATATATATATATATATATATATATATATATATATATATATATATATATATATATATGTATTTTTTTTTTTTTTTGCTTTGTCGCTGTCTCCCGCGTTTGCGAGGTAGCGCAAGGAAACAGACGAAAGAAATGGCCCAACCCACCCCCATACACATGTATATACATACGTCCACACACGCAAATATACATACCTACACAGCTTTCCATGGTTTACCCCAGACGCTTCACATGCCTTGATTCAATCCACTGACAGCACGTCATCCCCGGTATACCACATCGCTCCAATTCACTCTATTCCTTGCCCTCCTTTCACCCTCCTGCATGTTCAGGCCCCGATCACACAAAATCTTTTTAACTCCATCTTTCCACCTCCAATTTGGTCTCCCTCTTCTCCTCGTTCCCTCCACCTCCGACACATATATCCTCTTCGTCAATCTTTCCTCACTCATTCTCTCCATGTGCCCAAACCATTTCAAAACACCCTCTTCTGCTCTCTCAACCACGCTCTTTTTATTTCCACCCAGCACATCCATCCTCCTGCGCACAACTCTATCCATAGTCCACGCCTCGCAACCATACAACATTGTTGGAACCACTATTCCTTCAAACATACCCATTTTTGCTTTCCGAGATAATGTTCTCGACTTCCACACATTCTTCAAGGCTCCCAGAATTTTCGCCCCCTCCCCCACCCTATGATCCACTTCCGCTTCCATGGTTCCATCCGCTGCCAGATCCACTCCCAGATATCTAAATCACTTCACTTCCTCCAGTTTTTCTCCATTCAAACTCACCTCCCAATTGACTTGACCCTCAACACTACTGTACCTAATAACCTTGCTCTTATTCACATTTACTCTTAACTTTCTTTTTTCACACACTTTACCAAACATATATATATATATATATATATATATATATATATATATATATATATATATATATATATATATATATATATATATATATATATATATATATATATATTCCTATGAGTCCACGGAGAAAATGAAACGCGACAAGTTCCTAAGTGCACTTTCGTGTAATAATCACATCATCAGGTGAGATAAAAGAGAAAAATATTACAGTCAATTGATATACAGCGAAAAGATGTAGCTAGGACGCCATTTGGTAAACATGCGATTGTCCAAAACAGACAACGAGCGTATCATAAACTTATTATGTGCACAAGAAGGTGAATTGTTTACAAATTTTATCAACAATAAAGTTTTCTAATTTGTATAGACCATCACTAATATTAAGGTTATAATTCTTTGTGTATTTGATGATAGAAGATTCAATGATATTTCTCGTGGTACTGAAGTTAAGAGTAAATAAATGAGGTGGCATTACTCTAGTCAATTCAATTATCATATATATATATATATATTTTTATTTATATTTATTTTGCTTTGTCGCTGTCTCCCGCGTTTGCGAGGTAGCGCAAGGAAACAGACGAAAGAAATGGCCCAACCCACCCCCATACACAAAGTACATACAGACCCGTCCACACACGCAAATATACATACCTATACATCTCAATGTACACATATATATACACACAGCGACACATACATATATACCCATGCACACAATTCACACTGTCTGCCTTTATTCATTCCCATCGCCACCTCGCCACACATGGAATACCATCCCCCTCCCCCCTCATGTGTGCGAGGTAGCACTAGGAAAAGACAACAAAACCCCATTCGTTCGCACTTAGTCTCTAGCTGTCATGCAATAATGCCCGAAAACTACACCTCCCTTTCCACATCCAGGCCCCACACAACTTTCCATGGTTTACCCCAGACGCTTCACATGCCCTGATTCAATCCACTAACAGCACGTCAACCCCGGTATACCACATCGATCCAATTCACTTTATTCCTTGCCCTCCTTTCACCCTCCTGCATGTTCAGGCCCCGATCACACAAAATCTTTTTCACTTCATCTTTCCACCTCTAATTTGGTCTCCCACTTCTCCTCGTTCCCTCCACCTCCGACACATATATCCTCTTGGTCAATCTTTCCTCACTCATTCTCTCCATGTGCCCAAACCATTTCAAAACACCCTCTTCTGCTCTCTCAACCACGCTCTTTTTATTTCCACACATCTCTCTTACCCTTACATTACTTACTCGATCAAACCACCTCACACCACACATTGTCCTCAAACATCTCATTTCCAGCACATCCACCCTCCTGCGCACAACTCTATCCATAGCCCACGCCTCGCAACGATACAACATTGTTGGAACCACTATTCCTTCAAATATACCCATTTTTGCTTTCCGAGATAATGTTCTCAACTTCCACACATTCTTCAAGGCTCCCAGGATTTTCGCCCCCTCCCCCCACTTCCGCATCCATGGTTCCATACGCTGCCAGATCCACTTCCAGATATCTAAAACACTTAACTTCCTCCAGTTTTTCTCCATTCAAACTTACCTCCCAATTGACTTGACCCTCAACCCTACTGTACCTAATAACCTTGCTCTTATTCATATTTACTCTTAACTTTCTTCTTTCACTCACTTTACCAAACTCAGTCACCAGCTTCTGCAGTTTCTCACATGAATCAGCCACCAGCGCTGTATCATCAGCGAACAACAACGGGGAAAATGAAACACGAAAAGTTCCCAAGTGCACTTTCGTGTAATAATCACATCATTAGGGGAGACACAAGAGGGAAATATAATAGTCAGTTGATATACATAGAAGAGACGAAGCTAGGACGCCATTTGGTAAACATGTGATTGTCCAAAACATACAACGAGCATTCATAAACTTATCATTTTACAATCCTTATCAACAATAAAGTTATTTGATTTGTATAGACCATCACTAATATTAAGATTATAATTCTTTGAGTATTTGATGATAGAAGAATCAATGATATTTCTCTTGGCAATAGAGTTGGAGTTAATAACTGAGATGGCGTTACTCCAGTAAATACAATGATTATAGTTTTTAACATGATTAAACAAGGCATTTGATTCTTGTCCCTTTCTTATACCATATTTATGTTGCTTAAGTTTAACAGAAAGATCCTTACCAGCCTGACCAACATAAAATTTATCAGTTTCCACAAGACACTTTATAGATGCATCCAAGAGAATTTTCTGGTGAATTCCTGATTAAGATATTCTTTATAGTATCATTGTTGCTAAAGGCAACATTTACATTAAAGGATTTAAGCAACATGGGAAACAAAGTGAAATTATTATTAAAAGGGAGAACTAAGAGATTCTTGGTGTCAATGGGAGATTTGGGCTTAACTGTATAAAATGATTTATTTGCTAACTTAAGCCCACTAAAGGGCTCCATAAAGAAACTAACCAATTGACAATTTATGTGTAACGGAGCCTACTGAACTCACTATAGGTCTTACTGGAAAATTTTGTTTATGTGTTTTGATAAGTCCATACATGTATGGCAATGAAGGGGACAAAGATGACAAACTTTTGATAAGAGAAATGTTACCATTCAACAACTGCTTCTAAGGGATTTTTACTAAGTTTAGATTATATTATGTCATCATTTAGACTATCATTTACGATATATATATACTAAAGCATATAAGACTAGCACTCTTGTGATTTTAGATAAAAGTAACTATTTATCTAAAATGAATGATCTTCCCTCCACCTCTGACACATATATCCTCTTGGTCAATCTTTTCTCACTCATTCTCTCCATGTGACAAAAACATTTCAAAACACCCTCTTCTGTTCTCTCAACCATATATATATATATATATATATATATATATATATATATATATATATATATATATATATATATATATTTTTTTTTTTTTTTTTTTTGCTTTGTCGCTGTCTCCCGCGTTTGCGAGGTAGCGCAAGGAAACAGACGAAAGAAATGGCCCAACCCACCCCCATACACATGTATATACATACGTCCACACACGCAATATACATACCTACACAGCTTTCCATGGTTTACCCCAGACGCTTCACATGCCTTGATTCAATCCACTGAGAGCACGTCAACCCCGGTATACCACATCGCTCCAATTCAATCTATTCCTTGCCCTCCTTTCACCCTCCTTCATGTTCAGGCCCCGATCACACAAAATCTTTTTCACTCCATCTTTCCACCTCCAATTTGGTCTCCCTCTTCTCCTCGTTCCCTCCACCTCCGACACATATATCCTCTTGGTTAATCTTTCCTCACTCATTCTCTCCATGTGACCAAACCATTTCAAAACACCCTATTCTGCTCTCTCAACCACGCTCTTTTTATTTCCACACATCTCTCTTACCCTTACGTTACTTACTCGATCAAACCACCTCACACCACACATTGTCCTCAAACATCTCATTTCCAGCACATCCATCCTCCTGCGCACAACTCTATCCATAGTCCACGCCTCGCAACCATAAAACATTGTTGGAACCACTATTCCTTCAAACATACCCATTTTTGCTTTCCGAGATAATGTTCTCGACTTCCACACATTCTTCAAGGCTCCCAGAATTTTAACCCCCTCCCCCACCCTATGATCCACTTCCGCTTCCATGTTTCCATCCGCTGCCAGATCCACTCCCAGATATCTAAAACACTTCACTTCCTCCAGTTTTTCTCCATTCAAACTCACCTCCCAGTTGACTTGACCCTCAACCCTACTGTACCTAGTAACCTTGCTCTTATTCACATTTACTCTTAACTTTCTTCTTTCACACACTATACCAAACTCAGTCACCAGCTTCTGCAGTTTCTCACATGAATCAGCCACCAGCGCTGTATCATCAGCGAACAACAACTGACTCACTTCCCAAGCTCTCTCATCCCCAACAGACTTCATACTTGCCCCTCTTTCCAAAACTCTTGCATTCACCTCCCTAACAACCCCATCTCTGTGGAAGGTATTAAGAATATATGGTGTGGGAGGCAAGTTGTTAGAAGCAGTGAAAAGTTTTTATCGAGGATGTAAGGCATGTGTACGGGTAGGAACAGAGGAAAGTGATTGGTTCTCAGTGAATATATATATATATATATATATATATATATATATATATATATATATATATATATATATATATATATATATATATATATATATATATATATATATATATATATATATATATATATATATGGAGTGAGGTGGTTTGATCGAGTAAGTAATGTAAGGGTAAGAGAGATGTGTGGAAAAGAGCGTGGTTGACAGAGCATAAGGGGGTGTTTTGATATGGTTTGGGCACATGGAGAGAATGAGTGAGGGAAGATTGACCAAGAGGATATATGTGTCGGAGGTGGAGGGAACGAGAAGTGAGAGAACAAAGTGGAGGTGGAAAGATGGCGTGAAAAAGATTTTGAGTGATCGGGGCCTCATAATGCAGGAGGGTGAAAGGCGGGCAAGGAATAGAGTGAATGGGATCGATGTGGTATACCGGGATCGACGTGCTATCAATGGATTAAATCAGGGCATGTGAAGCGTCTAGGGTAAACCATGGAAAGCTCTGTGGGGCCTGGATTTGGAAAGGGAGCTGTGGTTTCGGGCATTATTGCATGACAGCTAGAGTGTGAACGAATGTTGTCTTTTCCTAGCGCTACCTCGCACACATGAGGGGGGAGGGGGATGTTATTTCATGTGTGGCGAGGTGGCGATGGAAATGAATGAAGGCAGACAGTGTGAATTGTGTGCATGTGTATATATGTATGTGTCTGTGTGTGCATATATATGTGTACATTGAGATGTATGGGAATGTATATTTGCGTGTGTAGACTTGTATGTACATACATGTGTATAAGGGTGGGTTGGGCCATTTCTTTCGTCTGTTTTCTTGCGCCAGCTCGCAAACGCGGGAGACAGCGACAAAGCAAAATAATGATAATAATAATATATATATATATATATACATATGGGAGGGTATTGGTTGAGAGGGTGAAGGCATGTACAGAGCATCAGATTGGGGAAGAGCAGTGTAGTTTCAGAAGTGGTAGAGGATGTGTGGATCAGGTGTTTGATTTGAAGAATGTATGTGAGAAATACTTAGAAAAGCAAATGGATTTGTATGTAGCATTTATGGATCTAGAGAAGGCATACCACATCGATCCAATTCACTCTATTCCTTGCCCGCCTTTCACCCTCCTGCATGTTGAGGCCCCGATCACTCAAAACCTTTTTCACTCCATCTTTCCACCTCCAATTTGGTCTCCCACTTCTCCTGGTTCCCTCCACCTCCGACACATATCCTCTTGGTCAATCTTTCCTCACTCATTCTCTCCATGTGTCTAAACCATTTCAAAACACCCTCTTCTGCTCTCTCAACCATGCTCTTTTTATTTCCAAACATCTCTCTTACCCTTACATTACTTACTCAATCCAACCACCTCACACCACACATTGTTCTTAAACATCTTATTTCCAGCACATCCACCCGTCTGCGCACAACTCTATCCATAGCCCACGCCTCGCAACCATACAACATTGTTGGAACCACTATTCCTTCAAACATACCCATTTTTGCTTTCCGAGATAATGTTCTCGACTTCCACACATTCTTCAAGGCTCCCAGAATTTTCACCCCCTCCCCCATCCTATGATCAACTTCCGCTTCCATGGTTCCATCCGCTGACAGATCCACTCCCAGATATCTAAAACACTTTACTTCCTCCAGTTTTTCTCCATTCAAACTCACCTCCCAATTGGCTTGACCCTCAACCCTACTGTACCTAATAACCTTGCTCTTATTCACATTTACTCTTAACTTTCTTCTTTCACACACTTTAACAAACTCAGTCACCAGCTTCTGCAGTTTCTCACATGAATCAGCCACCAGCGTTGTATCATGAGCGAACAACAACTGACTCACTTCCCAAGCTCTCTCATCCCCAACAGACTTCATACTTGCCCCTCTTTCCAAAACTCTTGTATTCATCTCCTTAACAACCCCATCCATAAACAAATTAAACAACCATGGAGACATCACACACCCCTGCCGCAAACCTACATTCACTGAGAACCAATCACTTTCCTCTCTTCCTACACGTACACATGCCTTACATCCTAGATAAAAACTTTTCACTGCCTCTAACAACTTGCCTCCCACACCATATATTATTAATACCTTCCACAGAGCATCTCTATCAACTCTATCATATGCCTTCTCCAGATCCATAAATGCTACATACAAATCTATTTGCTTTTCTAAGTATTTCT
Organism: Panulirus ornatus; assembly: GCF_036320965.1. Lineage (NCBI taxonomy): Eukaryota > Metazoa > Arthropoda > Malacostraca > Decapoda > Palinuridae > Panulirus > Panulirus ornatus. The sequence continues at coordinate 6,743,432 of NC_092294.1, read as the reverse complement.
CACATACATTCTTCAAAGCAAACACATGATCCACACATCCTCTACCACTTCTGAAACCACACTGCTCTTCCCCAATCTGATGCTCTGTACATGCCTTCACCCTCTCAATCAATACCCTCCCATATGATTTACCAGGAATACTCAACAAACTTATACCTCTGTAATTTGAGCACTCACTCTTATCCCCTTTGCCTTTGTACAATGGCACTATGCACGCATTCCGCCAATCCTCAGGCACCTCACCATGAGTCATACATACATTAAATAACCTTACCAACCAGTCAAGAATACAGTCACCCCCTTTTTTAATAAATTCCACTGCAATACCATCCAAACCTGCTGCCTTGCCTGCTTTCATCTTCCGCAAAGCTTTTACTACCTCTTCACTGTTTACCAAATCATTTTCCCCAACCCTCTCACTTTGCACACCACCTCGACCAAGACACCCTATATCTGCCACTCTATCATCAAACACATTCAACAAACCTTCAAAATACTCCATCTCCTTCTCATATACCTCTTATACCTCTGTAATTTGAGCACTCACTCTTATCCCCTTTGCCTTTGTACAATGGCACTATGCACGCATTCCGCCAATCCTCAGGCACCTCACCATGAGTCATACATACATTAAATAACCTTACCAACCAGTCAAGAATACAGTCACCCCCTTTTTTAATAAATTCCACTGCAATACCATCCAAACCTGCTGCCTTGCCTGCTTTCATCTTCCGCAAAGCTTTTACTACCTCTTCACTGTTTACCAAATCATTTTCCCCAACCCTCTCACTTTGCACACCACCTCGACCAAGACACCCTATATCTGCCACTCTATCATCAAACACATTCAACAAACCTTCAAAATACTCCATCTCCTTCTCACGTCACCACTACTTGTCATCACCTCCCCATTTGCGCCCTTCACTAAAGTTCCCATTTGCTCCCTTGTCTTACGCACTTTATTTACCTCCTTCCAGAATATCTTTTTATTCTCCATATATATATATATATAAATATATATATATATATATATATATATATATATATATATATATATATATATATATATATAAATATATATATATATATATATATATATATATATATATATACATATATATATTCCTCCCCATTTGCGCCCTTCACTGAAGTTCCCATTTGCTCCCTTGTCTTACGCACTTTATTTACCTCCTTCCAGAACATCTTTTTATTCTCCCTAAAATTTAATGATACTCTCTCACCCCAACTCTCATTTGCCCTTTTTTTCACCTCTTGCACCTTTCTCTTGACCTCCTGTCTCTTTCTTTTATACATCTCCCACTCAATTGCATTTTTTTCCTGCAAAAATCGTCCAAATACCTCTCTCTTCTCTTTCACTAATACTCTTACTTCTTCATCCCACCACTCACTACCTTTTCTAATCAACCCATCTCCCACTCTTCTCATGCCACAAGCATCTTTTGCGCAATCCATCACTGATTCCCTAAATACATCCCATTCCTCCCCCACTCCCCTTACTTCCATTGTTCTCACCTTTTTCCATTCTGTACTCAGTCTCTCCTGGTACTTCCTCACACAAGTCTCCTTCCCAGGTGATAACAAGTAGTGGTGATGTGAGAAGGAGATGGAGTATTTTGAAGGTTTGTTGAATGTGTTTGATGATAGAGTGGCAGATATAGGGTGTCTTGGTCGAGGTGGTGTGCAAAGTGAGAGGGTTGGGAAAAATGATTTGGTAAACAGAGAAGAGGTAGTAAAAGCTTTGCGGAAGATGAAAGCTGGCAAGGCAGCAGGTTTGGATGGCATTGCAGTGGAATTTATTAAAAAAGGGGGTGACTGTATTCTTGACTGGTTGGTAAGGTTATTTAATGTATGTATGACTCATGGTGAGGTGCCTGAGGATTGGCGGAATGCGTGCATAGTGCCATTGTACAAAGGCAAAGGGGATAAGAGTGAGTGCTCAAATTACAGAGGTATAAGTTTGTTGAGTATTCCTGGTAAATTATATGGGAGGGTATTGATTGAGAGGGTGAAGGCATGTACAGAGCATCAGATTGGGGAAGAGCAGTGTGGTTTCAGAAGTGGTAGAGGATGTGTGGATCAGGTGTTTGCTTTGAAGAATGTATGTGAGAAATACTTAGAAAAGCAAATGGATTTGTATGTAGCATTTATGGATCTGGAGGAGGCATATGATAGAGTTGATAGAGTTCCTCTGTGGAAGGTATTAAGAATATATGGTGTGGGAGGCAAGTTGTTAGAAGCAGTGAAAAGTTTTTATCGAGGAAGTAAGGCATGTGTACGTGTAGGAAGAGAGGAAAGTGATTGGTTCTCAGTGAATGTAGGTTTGCGGCAGGGGTGTGTGATGTCTCCATGGTTGTTTAATTTGTTTATGGATGGAGTTGTTAGGGAGGTGAATACAAGAGTTTTGGAAAGAGGGGCAAGTATGAAGTCTGTTGGGGATGAGAGAGCTTGGGAAGTGAGTCAGTTGTTGTTCGCTGATGATACAGCGCTGGTGGCTGATTCATGTGAGAAACTGCAGAAGCTGGTGATTGAGTTTGGTAAAGTGTGTGAAAGAAGAAAGTTAAGAGTAAATGTGGATAAGAGCAAGGTAGGGTTGAGGGTCAAGTCAACTGGGATGTAAGTTTGAATGGAGAAAAACTGGAGGAAGTAAAGTGTTTTAGATATCTGGGAGTGGATCTGGCAGCGGATGGAACCATGAAAGCGGAAGTGGATCATAGGGTGGGGGAGTGGGCGAAAATCCTGGGAGCATTGAAGAATGTATGGAAGTCGAGAACATTATCTCGGAAAGCAAACATGGGTATGTTTGAAGGAATAGTGGTTCCAACAATGTTGTATGGTTGCGAGGCGTGGGCTATGGATAGAGATGTGCGCAGGAGGATGGATGTGCTGGAAATGAGATGTTTGAGGACAATGTGTGGTGCGAGGTGGTTTGATCGAGTAAGTAACGTAAGGGTAAGAGAGATGTGTGGAAATAAAAAGAGCGTGGTTGAGAGAGCAGAAGAGGGTGTTTTGAAATGGTTTGGGCACATGGAGAGAATGAGTGAGGAAATATTGACAAAGGGGATATATGTGTCGGAGGTGGAGAGAACAAGGAGAAGTGGGAGACCAAATTGGAAGAGGAAAGATAGAGTGAAAAAAATTTTTTGTGATCTGGGCCTGAACATGCAGGAGGGTGAAAGGAGGGCAAGGAATAGAGTGAATTGGATCGATGTGGTATACCGGGGTTGACGTGCTGTCAGTGGATTGAATCAGGGCATGTGAAGCGTCTGGGGTAAACCATGGAAAGCTGTGTAGGTATGTATATTTGCGTGTGTGGACGTATGTATATACATGTGTATGGGGTTGGGTTGGGCCCTTTCTTTCGTCTGTTTCCTTGCGCTACCTCGCAAACGCGGGAGACAGCGACAAAGCAAAACAAAAAAAAAAAATATATATATATATATATATATATATATATATATATATATATATATATATATATATATATATATATATATATATATATATGATGGCTTGCGCAAAAGAAGCGTGGGAGGTGGGTTCATTAGAAAGGGTAATTAGTAGTGGGATGAAGAAGTAAGATTATTAGTGAAAGAGAAGAGAGACTCATTTGGACGATTTTTGCAGGGAAATAATGCAAATGAGTGGGAGATGTATAAAAGAAAGAGGCAGGAGGTCAAGAGAAAGGTGCAAGAGGTGAAAAAGAGTGCAAATGAGAGTTGGGGTGAGAGAGTATCATTAAATTTTAGGGAGAATAAAAAGATGTTTTGGAAGGAGGTAAATAAAGTGCGTAAGACAAGGGAGCAAATGGGAACTTCAGTAAAGGGGGCAAATGGGGAGGTAATAACAAGTAGTGGTGATATGAGAAGGAGATGGACTGAGTATTTTGAAGGTTTGTTGAATATGTTTGATGATAGAGTGGCAGATATAGGGTGTTTTGGTCGAGGTTGTGTGCAAAGTGAGAGGGTTAGGTAAAATGATTTGGTAAACAGAGAAGAGGTAGTAAAAGCGTTGCGGAAGAAGAAAGCCGGCAAGGCAGCAGGTTTGGATGGTGTTGCAGTGGAATTTATTAAAAAGGGGGTATTGCTGACTGGTTGGTAAGGTTATTTGATGTATGTATGATTCAAGGCGAGGTGCCTGAGGATTGGTGAAATGCTTGCTTAGTTCCATTCTACAAAGGCAAAGGGGATAAGAGTGAGTGCTCAAATTACACAGACATAAGTTTATTGAGTATTCCTGATAAATTATATGGGAGGGTATTGATTGAGAGGGTGAAGGCATGTACAGAGCATCAGATTGGGGAGGAGTAGTGCGGTTTCAGAAGTGGTAGAGGATGTGTGAATCAGGTGTTTGATTTGAAGTATATATGTCAGAAATACTTAGAAAAGCAAATGGATTTGTATGTAGCATTTATGGATCTGGAGAAGGCATATGATAAAGTTGATAGAGATGCTCTGTGGAAGGTATTAAGAATATATGGTGTGGGAGGCAAGTTGTTAGAAGCAGTGAAAAGTTTTTATCGAGGATGTAAGGCATGTGTACGTGTAGGAAGAGAAGAAAGTGATTGGTTCTCAGTGAATGTGGGTTTGCATCAGGGGTGTCTGACGTCTCCATGGTTGTTTAATTTGTTGATGGATATGGTTTTTAGGGAGGTGAATGCAAGAGTTTTGGAAAGTGGGGCAAGTATGCAGTCTGTTGTGGATGAGAGAGCTGGGGAGGTGAGTCAGTTGTTGTTCGCTGATGATACAGCGCTGGTGGCTGATTCATGTGAGAAACTGCAGAAGCTGGTGACTGAGTTTGGTAAAGTGTGTGAAAGAAGAAAGTTAGGAGTAAATGTGAATAAGAGCAAGATTATTAGGTACAGTAGGGTTGAGGGTCAAGTCAATTGGGAGGTAAGTTTGAATGGAGAAAAACTGGAGGAACTAAAGTGTTTTAGATATCTGGGAGTGGATCTGGCAGCGGATGGAACCATGGAAGCGGAAGTGAATCATAGGGTGGGGGAGGGGGCGAAAATTCTGGGAGCCTTGAAGAATGTTTGGAAGTCAAGAACATTATCTCAGAATAAAAAAATGGGTATGTTTGAAGGTCTAGTGGTTCCAACAATGTTGTATGGTTGCGAGGCGTGGGCTCTAGATAGAGTTGTGCGCAGGAGGGTGGATGTGCTGCAAATGAGATGTTTGAGGACAATGTGTGGTGTGAGGTGGTTTGATCGAGTAAGTAATGTAAGGGTAAGAGAGATGTGTGGAAATAAAAAGAGCGTGGTTGAGAGAGCAGAAGAGGGTGTTTTGAAATGGTTTGGGCACATGGAGAGAATGAGTGAGGAAAGTTTGACCAAGAGGATATATGTGTCGGAGGTGGAGGGAACGAGGAGAAGTGGGAGACCAAATTGGAGGTGGAAAGACGGAGTGAAAAAGATTTTGAGTGATCGGGGCCTGAACATGCAGGAGGGTGAAAGGAGGGCAAGGAATAGAGTGAATTGGATCGATGTGGTATAACGGTGTTGACGTGCTGTCAATGGATTGAATCAGGGCATGTGAAGCGTCTGAGGTAAACCATGGAAAGCTGTGTAGGTATGTATATTTGCGTGTGTGGACGTATGTATATACATGTGTATGGGGGTGGGTTGGGCCATTTCTTTCGTCTGTTTCCTTGCGCTACCTCGCAAACGCGGGAGACAGCGACTAAGCAAAAAAAAAAAAAAAGAAAAAAAAAAAAATATATATATATATATATATATATATATATATATATATATATATATATATATATATATATATATATATATATATATATATATATATATATATATATATATATTCCCTGGGGATAGGGGAGAAAGAATACTTCCCACGTATTCCCTGCGTGTCTTAGAAGGCGACTAAAAGGGAAGGGTGCGGGGGGCTGGAAATCCTCTCCTCTCTTTTTTTTTTCATTTTTTATTTTCCAAAGGAAGGAACAGAAAAGGGGGCTGGATGAGGATGTTTCCTCAGAGGCCCAGTCCTCTGTTCTTAACGCTACCTCGCTGACGCGGGAAATGGCGAATAGTATGAAAGAAAGAATATATATATATATATATTTCATTGAACTTATAAAATTGTGTATAAAAGACTGTGTGGCAATGGATAACCCTCTTTCACCTGTACTAAGTAATCTTTATTTGGAATTTTTTGAAAGAAAATTACTAAAGGATATCTTACCTTCTAATGCAATTTGGTTTAGGTATATAGATGATGTTCTTTGTGTTTGGCCAACAAATGAAAATTTTACAAATATTTCTCCCCTTACGTAACAATTTAGTACCTTCCATCAAATTTACTGTAGAAAATGAAAATAATGGTATGTAACCATTTTTAGATTGCATGATCCATAGACATGGAAACAAGTTTAAGTTTAGCATATAGAGAAAACCCACCAATGTATGTTCATATGTCCATTATTACTCATCTCAATATGACAGAGTTAAATTATCATCATTTCAATCTATGCTCCTTAGGGCATTACGTATTTGCAGTCCAGAATTTATTGATGATGAGTTTGAGAAGATATATTCTATTGGATCTAAGTCAAAGTACCCTAGATCTTTCATTGATAAATCCCTTAAGTTAGCAAAGAAATAATTTTATAGAGATGAGCCCAAACCTCCCATTGACACCAAGAATCTTTAAGTTCTCCCTTCTAATGATAATTTCACTTTGCTTCCCATGTTGCTTAAATCCTTTAATGTAAACGTTGCCTTTAGCAACAATAATACTATAAAGAATATCTTAATCAGGAAATCACCAGAAAATTCTCTTTGTTGCACCTATAAAGTTCTTTGTGGACACTGTGATAAATTATATGTTGTCAGACTAGTAAGGATCTTTCTGTTAGACTTAAGCAACATAAATATAGTATAAGAACGGGACAAGAATCAAATGCCTTGTTTAATCATATCAAGAACTATGATCATTGTATTGACTAGAGTAACGCCATCTCAGTTGTTAACTCTAACTCTATAACCAAGAGAAATATCATTGAATCTTCTATTATTGAATACACAAAGAATTATAATCTTAATATCAGTTATGGTCTATACAAATTAGATAACTTTATTGTTGATAGAATTTGTAAAATGATAGGTTTATGAACCCTCGTTGTATGTTTTGGACAATCACATGTTTACCAAATGGCGTTCTAGCTTCGTCTCTTCGATGTATATCAGCTGACTGTTATATTTCTCTCTTGTGTCTCCCCTGATGATGTGATTATTACACGAAAGTGCACTTGGGAACTTTTCGTGTCTCATTTTCCCCGTGGACTCATGGGAATATATATATATAAATATATATATTTTTTTTTTCTCTGTCTCCCGCGTTTGCGAGGTAGCGCAAGGAAACAGACGAAAGAAATGGCCCAACCCCCCCCCCCCCATACACATGTATATACATACGTCCACACACGCAAATATACATACCTACACAGCTTTCCATGGTTTACCCCAGACGCTTCACATACCTTGATTCAATCCACTGACAGCACGTCAACCCCGGTATACCACATCGCTCCAATTCACTCTATTCCTTGCCCTCCTTTCACCCTCCTGCATGTTCAGGCCCCGATCACACAAAATCTTTTTCACTCCATCTTTCCACCTCCAATTTGGTCTCCCTCTTCTCCTTGCTCCCTCCACCTCCGACACATATATCCTCTTGGTCAATCTTTCCTCACTCATTCTCTCCATGTGCCCAAACCACTTCAAAACACCCTCTTCTGCTCTCTCAACCACGCTCTTTTTATTTCCACACATCTCTCTTACCATTACGTTACTCACTCGATCAAACCACCTCACACCACACATTGTCCTCAAACATCTCATTTCCAGCACATCCATCCTCCTGCGCACAACTCTATCCATAGCCCACGCCTCGCAACCATACAACATTGTTGGAACCACTATTCCTTCAAACACACCCATTTTTGCTTTCCGAGATAATGTTCTCGACTTCCACACATTCTTCAAGGCCCCCAGAATTTTCGCCCCCTCCCCCACCTTATGATCCACTTCCGCTTCCATGGTTCCATCCGCTGCCAGATCCACTCCCAGATATCTAAAACACTTCACTTCCTCCAGTTTTTCTCCATTCAAACTCACCTCCCAATTGACTTGACCCTCAACCCTACTGTACCTAATAACCTTGCTCTTATTCACATTTACTCTTAACTTTCTTCTTCCACACACTTTACCAAACTCAGTCACCAGCTTCTGCAGTTTCTCACATGAATCAGCCACCAGCGCTGTATCATAAGCGAACAACAACTGACTCACTTCCCAAGCTCTCTCATCCCCAACAGACTTCATACTTGCCCCTCTTTCCAAAACTCTTGCATTTACCTCCCTAACAACCCCATCCATAAACAAATCAAACAACCATGGAGACATCACACACCCCTGCCGCAAACCTACATTCACTGAGAACCAATCACTTTCCTCTCTTCCTACACGTACACATGCCTTACATCCTCGATAAAAACTTTTCACTGCTTCTAACAACTTTCCTCCCACACCATATATTCTTAATACCTTCCACAGAGCATCTTTATCAACTCTATCATATGCCTTCTCCAGATCCATAAATGCTACATACAAATCCATTTGCTTTTCTAAGTATTTCTCACATACATTCTTCAAAGCAAACACCTGATCCACACATCCTCTACCACTTCTGAAACCACACTGCTCTTCCCCAATCTGATGCTCTGTACATGCCTTCACCCTCTCAATCAATACCCTCCCATATAATTTATCAGGAATACTCAACAAACTTATACCTCTGTAATTTGAGCATTTACTCTTATCCCCTTTGCCTTTGTACAATGGCACTATGCACGCATTCCGCCAATCCTCAGGCACCTCACCATGAGTCATACATACATTAAATAACCTTACCAACCAGTCAACAATACAGTCACCCCCTTTTTTAATAAATTCCACTGCAATACCATCCAAACCTGCTGCCTTGCCGGCTTTCATCTTCCGCAAAGCTTTCACTACCTCTTCTCTGTTTACCAAATCATTTTCCCTAACCCTCTCACTTTGCACACCACCTCGACCAAAACACCCTATATCTGCCACTCTATCATCAAACACATTCAACAAACCTTCAAAATACTCACTCCATCTCCTTCTCACATCACCACTACTTGTTATCACCTCCCCATTTGCGCCCTTCACTGAAGTTCCCATTTGCTCCCTTGTCTTACGCAATAGCAATAGCAGTAGCAATACTCCTGAAACAGGAGTTGTGGGAGTATGTGATAGAGTGTAAGAAAGTAAATTCTCGATTGTTATGGGTAAAACTGAAAGTTGATGGAGAGGTGGGTGATTATTGGTGCATATGCACCTGGGCATGAGAAGAAAGATCAAGAGAGGCAAGTGTTTTGGGAGCAGCTGAATGAGTGTGTTAGTGGTTTTGATGCACGAGACCGGGTTATAGTGATGGGTGATTTGAATGCAAAGGTGAGTAATGTGGCAGTTGAGGGAATAATTGGTATACATGGGGTGTTCAGTGTTGTAAATGGAAATGGTGAAGAGCTTGTAGATTTATGTGCTGAAAAAGGACTGATGATTGGGAATACCTGGTTTAAAAAGCGAGATATACATAAGTATACTTATGTAAGTAGGAGAGATGGCCAGAGAGCGTTATTGGATTACGTGTTAATTGACAGGCGTGCGAAAGAGAGACTTTTGGATGTTAATGTGCTGAGAGGTGCAACTGGAGGGATGTCTGATCATTATCTTGTGGAGGCTAAGGTGAAGATTTGTATGGGTTTTCAGAAAAGAAGAGTGAATGTTGGGGTGAAGAGGGTGGTGAGAGTAAGTGAGCTTGAGAAGGAGACCTGTGTGAGGAAGTACCAGGAGAGACTGAGTACAGAATGGAAAAAGGTGAGAACAATGGAAGCAAGGGGAGTGGGGGAGGAATGGGATGTATTTAGGGAATCAGTGATGGATTGCGCAAAAGATGCTTGTGGCATGAGAAGAGTGGGAGGTGGGTTGATTAGAAAGGGTAGTGAGTGGTGGGATGAAGAAGTAAGAGTATTAGTGAAAGAGAAGAGAGAGGCATTTGGACGATTTTTGCAGGGAAAAAATGCAATTGAGTGGGAGATGTATAAAAGAAAGAGACAGGAGGTCAAGAGAAAGGTGCAAGAGGTGAAAAAAAGGGCAAATGAGAGTTGGGGTGAGAGACTATCATTAAATTTTAGGGAGAATAAAAAGATGTTCTGGAAGGAGGTAAATAAAGTGCGTAAGACAAGGGAGCAAATGGGAACTTCATATATATATATATATATATATATATATATATATATATATATATATATATATATATATATATATATATATATATATATATATATTTTTTTTTTTTGCTTTGTCGCTGTATATATATATATATATATATATATATATATATATATATATATATATATATATATATATATATATATATATATATATATATATATATATATATGTATATATTTATTTATTTTTTATTATACTTTGTCGCTCTCTCCCGCGTTTGCGAGGTAGCGCAAGGAAACAGACGAAAGAAATGGCCCAACCCCCCCCCCCCCCCCATACACATGTAAATACATACGTCCACACACGCAAATATACATACCTACACAGCTTTCCATGGTTTACCCCAGACGCTTCACATGCCTTGATTCAATCCACTGACAGCACGTCAACCCCGGTATACCACATCGCTCCAATTCACTCTATTCCTTGACCTTTCACCCTCCTGCATGTTCAGGCTCCGATCACACAAAATCTTTTTCACTCCATCTTTCCACCTCCAATTTGGTCTCCCACTTCTCCTCGTTCCCTCCACCTAGGACACATATATCCACTTGGTCAATCTTTCCTCACTCATTCTCTCCATGTGCCCAAAACCATTTCAAAACACCCTCTTCTGCTCTCTCAACCACGCTCTTTTTATTTCCACACATCTCTCTTACCCTTACGTTACTTACTCGATCAAACCACCTCACACCACACATTGTCCTCAAACATCTCATTTCCAGCACATCCATCCTCCTGCGCACAACTCTATCCATAGCCCACGCCTCGCAACCATACAACATTGGTGGAACCACTATTCCTTCAAACATACCCATTTTTGCTTTCCGAGATAATGTTCTCGACTTCCACACATTCTTCAAGGCTCCCAGGATTTTCGCCCCCTCCCCCACCCTATGATCCACTTCCGCTTCCATGGTTCCATCCGCTGCCAGATCCACTTCCACATATCTGAAACACTTTACTTCCTCCAGTTTTTCTCCATTCAAACTTACCTCCCAATTGACTTGACCCTCAACCCTACTGTACCTATTAGCCTTGCTCTTATTCACATTTACTATTAACTTTTTTCTTTCACACACTTTACCAAATTCAGTCACCAGCTTCTGCAGTTTCTCACATTAATCAGCCACCAGCGCTGTATCATCAGCGAACAACAACTGACTCACTTCCCAAGCTCTCTCATCCCCAACAGACTTCATACTTGCCCCTCTTTCCAAAACTCTTGCATTCACCTCCCTAACAACCCCTTCCATAAACAAATTAAACAACCATGGAGACATCACACACCCCTGCCGCAAACCTACATTCACTGAGAACCAATCACTTTCCTCTCTTCCTACACGTACACATGCCTTATATCCTTGATAAAAACTTTTCACTGCTTCTAACAACGTGCCTCCCACACCATATATTCTTAATACCTTCCACAGAGCATCTCTATCAACTCTATCATATGCCTTCTCCAGATCCATAAATGCTACATACAAATCCATTTGCTTTTCTAAGTATTTCTCAGATACATCCACACATCCTCTACCACTTCTGAAACCACACTGCTCTTCCCTAATCTGATGCTCTGTACATGCCTTCACCCTCTCAATCAATACCCTCACATATAATTTACCAGGAATACTCAACAAACTTATACCTCTGTAATTTGAGCACTCACTCTTATCCCCTTTGCCTTTGCACAATGGCACTATGCACGCATTCCGCCAATCCTCAGGCACCTCACCATGAGTCATACATACATTAAATAACCTTACCAACCATTCAATAATACAGTCACCCCCTTTTTTGATAATTTCCACTGTAATACCATCCAAACCTGCTACCTTGCCGGCTTTCATCTTCCGCAAAGCTTTTACTACCTCTTCTCTGTTCACCAAATCATTTCCCTAACCCTCTCACTTTGCACACCACCTCGACCAAAACACCCTATATCTGCCACTCTATCATCAAACACATTCAACAAACCTTCAAAATACTCACTCCATCTCCTTCTCACATCACCACTACTTGTTATATATATATATATATATATATATATATATATATATATATATATATTTTTTTTTTTTTTTTTATACTTTGTCGCTGTCTCCCGCGTTTGCGAGGTAGCGCGAGGAAACAGACGAAAGAAATGGCCCAACCCCCATACACACGTACATACACACGTCCACACACGCAAATATACATACCTACACAGCTTTCCATGGTTTACCCCAGACGCTTCACATGCCTTGATTCAATCCACTGACAGCACGTCAACCCCTGTATACCACATCGCTCCAATTCACTCTATTCCTTGCCCTCCTTTCACCCTCCTGCATGTTCAGGCCCCGATCACACAAAATCTTTTTCACTCCATCTTTCCACCTCCAATTTGGTCTCCCTCTTCTCCTCGTTCCCTCCACCTCCGACACATATATCCTCTTGGTCAATCTTTCCTCACTCATTCTCTCCATGTGCCCAAACCATTTCAAAACACCCTCTTCTGCTCTCTCAACCACGCTCTTTTTATTTCCACACATCTCTCTTACCCTTACGTTACTTACTCGATCAAACCACCTCACACCACACATTGTCCTCAAACATCTCATTTCCAGCACATCCATCCTCCTGCGCACAACTCTATCCATAGCCCACGCCTCGCAACCATACAACATTGTTGGAACCACTATTCCTTCAAACATACCCATTTTTGCTTTCCGAGATAATGTTCTCGACTTCCACACATTTTTCAAGGCTCCCAAAATTTTCGCCCCCTCCCCCACCCTATGATCCACTTCCGCTTCTATATATATATATATATATATATATATATATATATATATATATATATATATATATATATATATATATATATATATATATATATATACCATGGATATATATATATATATATATATATATATATATATATATATATATATATATATATAGAAGCAGTGAAAAGTTTTTATCAAGGATGTAAGGCATGTGTACGTGTAGGAAGAGAGGAAAGTGATTGGTTCTCAGTGAATGTAGGTTTGCGGCAGGGGTGTGTGATGTCTCCATGGTTGTTTAATTTGTTTATGGATGGGGTTGTTAGGAAGGTGAATGCAAGAATTTTGGAAAGAGGGGCAAGTATGAAGTCTGTTGTGGATGAGAGAGCTTGGGAAGTGAGTCAGTTGTTGTTCGCTGATGATACAGCGCTGGTGGATGATTCATGTGAGAAACTGCAGAAGCTAGTGACTGAGTTTGGTAAAGTGTGTGAAAGAAGAAAGTTAAGAGTAAATGTGAATAAGAGCAAGGTTATTAAGTACAGTAGGGTTGAGGGTCAAGTCAATTGGGAGGTGAGTTTGAATGGAGAAAAACTGGAGGAAGTGAAGTGTTTTAGATATCTGGGAGTGGATCTGGCAGTGGATGGAACCATGGAAGCGGAAGTGGATCATAGGGTGGGGGGGGGGGGCGAAAATTCTGGGAGCCTTGAAGAATGTGTGGAAGTCGAGAACATTATCTCGGAAAGCAAAAATGGGTATGTTTGAAGGAATAGTGGTTCCAACAATGTTGTATGGTTGCGAGACGTGGGCTATGGATAGAGTTGTGCGCAGGAGGATGGATGTGCTGGAAATGAGATGTTTGAGGACAATATGTGGTGTGAGGTGGTTTGATCGAGTAAGTAACGTAAGGGTAAGAGAGATGTGTGGAAATAAAAAGAGCGTGGTTGAGAGAGCAGAAGAAGGGGTTTTGAAATGGTTCGGGCACATGGAGAGAATGAGTGAGGAAAGATTGACCAAGAGAATATATGTGTCGGAGGTGGAGGGAACGAGGAGAAGAGGGAGACCAAATTGGAGGTGGAAAGATGGAGTGAAAAAGATTTTGTGTGATCGGGGCCTGAACATGCAGGAGGCTGAAAGGAGGGCAAGGAATAGAGTGAATTGGAGCGATGTGGTATACTGGGGTTGACGTGCTGTCAGTGGATTGAATCAAGGCATGTGAAGCGTCTGGGGTAAACCATGGAAAGCTGTGTAGGTATGTATATTTGCGTGTATGGACGTATGTATATACATGTGTATGGGGGAGGGTTGGGCCATTTCTTTCGTCTCTTTCCTTGCGCTACCTCGCAAACGCGGGAGACAGCGGCAAAAAAAAAAAAATATATATATATATATATATATATATATATATATATATATATATATATATATATATATATATATATATATTTATTAATTTATTTATTTATTTATTTTGTTTTGTCGCTGTCTCCGTCGTTTGCGAAGTAGCGCAAGGAAACAGACGAAAGAAATGGCACAACCCACCCCCATACACAATGTACACACACACACGCCCACACACGCAAATATACATACCTATACATCTCAATGTACACATATATATACACACACAGACACATACATATATACCCATGCACACAATTCACACTGCCTGCCCCTATTCATTCCCAATCGCCACCTCGCCACACATGGAATATATATATATATATATATATATATATATATATATATATATATATATATATATATATATATATAATTTTCCCCGGGGATAGGGGAGAAAGAATACTTCCCACGTATTCCTTGCGTGTCGTAGAAAGCGACTAAACGGGGAGGGAGCGGGTGGCTGGAAATCCTCCCCTCTCGTTTTTTTTTTAATTTTCCAAAAGAAGGAACAGAGAAGGGGGCCAGGTGAGGATATTTCCTCTAAGGCCCAGTCCTCTGTTCTTAACGCTACCTCGCTAACGCGGGAAATGGCGAATAGTTTGAAAAAAAAAAAAAATATATATATATATATATATATATATATATATATATATATATATATTTTTTTTTTTTTTTTTTTTTATACTTTGTCGCTGTCTCCCGCGTTTGCGAGGTAGCGCAAGGAAACAGACGAAAGAAATGGCCCAACCCCCCCCATACACATGTACATACGTCCACACACGCAAATATACATACCTACACAGCTTTCCATGGTTTACCCCAGACGCTTCACATGCCTTGATTCAATCCACTGACAGCACGTCAACCCCTGTATACCACATCGCTCCAATTCACTCTATTCCTTGCCCTCCTTTCACCCTCCTGCATGTTCAGGCTCCGATCACACAAAATCTTTTTCACTCCATCTTTCCACCTCCAATTTGGTCTCCCTCTTCTCCTCGTTCCCTCCACCTCCGACACATATATCCTCTTGGTCAATCTTTCCTCACTCATTCTCTCCATGTGCCCAAACCATTTCAAAACACCCTCTTCTGCTCTCTCAACCACGCTCTTTTTATTTCCACACATCTCTCTTACCCTTACGTTACTCACTCGATCAAACCACCTCACACCACACATTGTCCTCAAACATCTCATTTCCAGCACATCCATCCTCCTGCGCACATCTCTATCCATAGCCCACGCCTCGCAACCATACAACATTGTTGGAACCACTATTCCTTCAAACATACCCATTTTTGCTTTCCGAGATAATGTTCTCGACTTCCACACATTTTTCAAGGCTCCCAAAATTTTCGCCCCCTCCCCCACCCTATGATCCACTTCCGCTTCCATGGTTCCATCCGCTGACAGATCCACTCCCAGATATCTAAAACACTTCACTTCCTCCAGTTTTTCTCCATTCAAACTCACCTCCCAATTGACTTGACCCTCACCCCTACTGTACCTAATAACCTTGCTCTTATTTACATTTACTCTTAACTTTCTTCTTCCACACACTTTACCAAACTCAGTCACCAGCTTCTGCAGTTTCTCACATGAATCAGCCACCAGCGCTGTATCATCAGCGAACAACAACTGACTCACTTCCCAAGCTCTCTCATCCCCAACAGACTTCATACTTGCCCCTCTTTCCAGGACTCTTGCATTTACCTCCCTAACAACCCCATCCATAAACAAATTAAACAACCATGGAGACATCACACACCCCTGCCGCAAACCTACATTCACTGAGAACCAATCACTTTCCTCTCTTCCTACACGTACACATGCCTTACATCCTCGATAAAAACTTTTCACTGCTTCTAACAACTTGCCTCCCACACCATATATTCTTAATACCTTCCACAGAGCATCTCTATCAACTCTATCATATGCCTTCTCCAGATCCATAAATGCTACATACAAATCCATTTGCTTTTCTAAGTATTTCTCACATACATTCTTCAAAGCAAACACCTGATCCACACATCCTCTACCACTTCTGAAACCACACTGCTCTTCCCCAATCTGATGCTCTGTACATGCCTTCACCCTCTCAATCAATACCCTCCCATATAATTTACCAGGAATACTCAACAAACTTATACCTCTGTAATTTGAGCACTCACTCTTATCCCCTTTGCCTTTGTACTATGGCACTATGCACGCATTCCGCCAATCCTCAGGCACCTCACCATGAGTCATACATACATTAAATAACCTTACCAACCAGTCAACAATACAGTCACCCCCCTTTTTAATAAATTCCACTGCAATACCATCCAAACCTGCTGCCTTGCCGGCTTTCATCTTCCGCAAAGCTTTTACTACCTCTTCTCTGTTTACCAAATCATTTTCCCTAACCCTCTCACTTTGCACACCACCTCGACCAAAACACCCTATATCTGCCACTCTGTCATCAGACACATTCAACAAACCTTCAAAATACTCATTCCATCTCCTTCTCACATCACCGCTACTTGTTATCACCTCCCCATTTACGCCCTTCACTGAAGTTCCCATTTGCTCCCTTGTCTTACGCACCCTATTTACCTCCTTCCAGAACATCTTTTTATTCTCCCTAAAATTTACTGATAGTCTCTCACCCCAACTCTCATTTGCCCTTTTTTTCACCTCTTGCACCTTTCTCTTGACCTCCTGTCTCTTTCTTTTATACTTCTCCCACTCAATTGCATTTTTTCCCTGCAAAAATCGTCCAAATGCCTCTCTCTTCTCTTTCACTAATACTCTTACTTCTTCATCCCACCACTCACTACCCTTTCTAAACAGCCCACCTCCCACTCTTCTCATGCCACAAGCATCTTTTGCGCAATCCATCACTGATTCCCTAAATACATCCCATTCCTCCCCCACTCCCCTTACTTCCATTGTTCTCACCTTTTTCCATTCTGTACACAGTCTCTCATGGTACTTCCCCACACAGGTCTCCTTCCCAAGCTCACTCACTCTCACCACCTTCTTCACCCCAACATTCACTCCTCTTTTCTGAAAACCCATACTAATCTTCACCTTAGCCTCCACAAGATAATGATCAGACATCCCTCCAGTTGCACCTCTCAGCACATTAACATCCAAAAGTCTCTCTTTCGCACGCCTGTCAATTAACACGTAATCCAATAACGCTCTCTGGCCATCTCTCCTACTTACATAAGTATACTTATGTATATCTCGCTTTTTAAACCAGGTATTCCCAATCATCAGTCCTTTTTCAGCACATAAATCTACAAGCTCTTCACCATTTCCATTTACAACACTGAACACCCCATGCATACCAATTATTCCCTCAACTGCCACATTACTCACCTTTGCATTCAAATCACCCATCACTATAACCCGGTCTCGTGCATCAAAACCGCTAACACACTCATTCAGCTGCTCCCAAAACACTTTCCTCTCATGATCTTTCTTCTCATGCCCAGGTGCATATGCACCAATAATCACCCACCTCTCTCCATCAACTTTCAATTTTACCCATATTAATCGAGAATTTACTTTCTTACATTCTATCACATACTCCCACAACTCCTGTTTCAGGAGTATTGCTACTCCTTCCCTTGCTCTTGTCCTCTCACTAACCCCTGACTTCACTCCCCAGACATTTCCAAACCACTCTTCCCCTTTACCCATGAGCTTCGTTTCACTCAGAGCCAAAACATCCAGGTTCCTTTCCTCAAACATACTACCTATCTCTCCTTTTTTCACATCTTGGTTACATCCACACACATTTAGGCACCCCACTCTGAGCCTTCGAGGAGGATGATCACTCCCCGCGTGACTCCTTCTTCTGTTTCCCATTTTAGAAAGTTAATACAAGGAGGGGAGGATTTCCGGCCCCCCGCTCCCGTCCCCTCTAGTTGCTTTCTACGACACGCGAGGAATACGTGGGAAGTATTCTTTCACCCCTATCCCCAGGGATAATATACATATATATATACATATACACACACACACACATACACACACATACGCACATACACACACACACACACACATACATATATATACATATGAAAAATGTAAGAAACAATTTAGAAAACAAACTTTTAGATTGAAATGAATGAAAAAAAAGAATGTCACATAATGGTTCAACCTCTGGCTATGGAAAAGGAAATGTACAATTTATTCACACAAACGTCAATAGCAGTTCTCATCAATTTCACCACTGTATCAATAAGCTTCAATGTCTAAGCTACATTTTTCTCCAACTTCACTATTTTCTTGTCAAAAACACCATGCATGAAAACTATCACTCCATTAACACAACTATAAACATTTACTTCCCCTTTAAAAGTTCTGGGGAAGTCTGTCTCGATACACTGCGGCGAGGCGACGCGACGCTGACACAATCACTGTCACAATATCACTTCTGCCTCCCCAAGTCAATCTCTCAGCCACAGTGCAGGCCTTCATCGTCGAAATCGGTCTTCTTCCCTCGCCCGGCAGGTGTACGGCTTGGACAGTAGACACACTTTCACCACATTAATCACTTTGACACATGTACCTGGGGATAGGGGAGAAAGAATACTTCCCACGCATTCCCTGCGTGTCGTAGAAGGCGACTAAAATTGGAAGGGAAGGAGCTCTGGTTGTAGTGTTCAACAAACAGTGTGTGAGAGTCGAGGTTCAGCAGGTGAGTGAACGTCGAGGTTCAGTGGACACAAGAGTTAATGATAGTGCTAAGTAAACAAGTAGGTTAATTACTGACTTCTGCAGACATGTGCGTCAGTGATAGAGTTTAGCAGACAAGCGAGTTAGTGACAGAGTTCAGCAGACAGTGGCAGATAACTAAGGCGTTCTTGGTATTAAAGGGATAGTAAGGTTGTAGTTGATGAACCAGTGTGTAAGTTTCGGGGTTCAGAAGACACGTCAGTCTGTGCTGGGTTTCAAACAGATGAAGCAGTCGAGTCTACTTAATCAGGGAGACCAGTGATAGGGTTCAACAGACAGGCTGGTGAAGGATAAGGTTCAGGAGAAACGTTTGTTAGATAAGATACAATGGCTGGTCATCTGAAGGATTACTGTAAGTGAACGAGGTGTTTACGGTTCATTTAGGGAACAGGGAAGCTTGCCATTGTATTTAACACATGGGCTGGATGGATGAGTCAGTTTCGGGATGGTTTTATGGGATCCGTTTATCATAATTTTTTTTATTAAGGAAATAGTTTAGCTGTGGAAAGGCTTTAACAGACAAGTTAGTTTAAGTTCAATGAACACGCCGTTCAACCCATTATTTATCAGAGGTCAGCATACAAACGTATTATGGTAACAGTGCATCCGACGCATGTGGGACATTTAACCATCGACCGACGCTTGTCTGGCATGGAGAGGATGATCAAAGTGCTTCATCCCACATCTCAGCCCATGTCTGGGTCCTGAACGAGTCCTTATTCTGTTGACTGTTAGGACCAGATTTATAATAGATAATCTGACCTGTTTAGATCTGTGTTGCATGTCAGTGTTCAAGGTTACTATCTTACTGTAGCGCTTCATTCCTCTCTTCTAGCTAAGCTTATTGCTTCCTTTTAGAGATTCATTTGATATTTGACTTATAATTAAACGTGTGATTTGAAAGTCTCAACAATCTTTCATTTTAGTGTCCTTGGTCAGTGCTCCGGAAAAATATGTCACGTAAACGTTTGATTTTGCTTTTATTCTAGCTTAGTGTTTCTCTTTCTGTTTCAATAAAGCATTTTAGTTTAATGTTGGAAGTTCGTATTTGATCATACAGCTGTGGTTTAATGATTCGCTCATCTGTTTCAGTATCTCACTTCATATTGTTATCGGAATTTTCTTTCAATGATCGAATACAGTGTTTCGTTTAAGTGATTCGTGTTGTCTTTCTCACTTGCATGTGTTCATTATTTCATACCACCATTCATACCTCCCGGCTGCCACTTTGAATGTCTTACGTACTGGGTCAGCTTACTGGTTCACGTTGGTCTGTGGTCAAGTGTTCCAGTACGATTTTTCAGTTGACTTTCTCAGCATGATGGAAAAGCCTAGCTCTTACTCTGGTATTGTGGGTCACATTATATTGTTTCATTTCAGTTCCCATTAGGATTTTGTATCTGAGTCAGTTCAGTGTTTCATTCTATCTTGTCGGTTTTGTGTCTCGCATTTTTCTTCCGTCTAGTGTTCATTATTCGCTGGATATCCAAGTTCTGTGTATTGTTTTCTGATATTTTTCTGAGGCGAATGAGAGACTTTTTCAGAGTAACAACGGATGCAAATCTTCATTTCACTGCGTCTTCATCAGTGATTAATATCATGTAGTGGAACACTGTGTTAGTGAGGACGAATCATTGAGGAAATGCAGATATCTATGTGAACCACTTCTGGAGGAGGCAAGCGCTCCTTGACGTAGAGGTGCGTCAGGTTACTCATTACCGGGTCACACTGAGCCTGGAAGAGGCGGGGGAAGAAGAGATGGTTGGGATGGATAAGAAAAGAAGGTGAGGGGAGGGAATGAAAGGGAGGCAGGGATGGAATGGAAGAGATAAAGGGTGGAAGGCAAGTGCCATGGAAGGTAAGGAGAAAGAGAAGGAGGAAGCTGCTCGGGAAGGAGGATAAGAACAAACACAGGAGAGTGAGAGAGAGAGAGAGAGAGAGAGAGAGAGAGAGAGAGAGAGAGAGAGAGAGAGAGAGAGAGAGAGAGAGAGAGAGAACAGAGTGATAATCCGTGTCGGGACCCAAGTCAGAGGGTCTGAAGTCCTTTCAGGAAGTCGTGCTGCTGTTAAGGGATAATAGACGCTCTTAACTCTCTCTCTCTCTCTCTCTCTCTCTCTCTCTCTCTCTCTCTCTCTCTCTCTCTCTCTCTCTCTCTCTCTCTCTCTTGATGTCCCAGAGGAGTTTCATCACCACCTCCGCTTGGAGTCCATTGCTGGTTTCTCCTAAGCACTTTCTCATCACGTACAGCAGATTGGATTGGACACGCTCGCTCCTGCTGGGTATGAGATTGGCTGATCATGGAAGAGTAGGAGGTTACTTTACCCCAGAATACAGGAAGGAGAGGAGAGAGAAAGAGCAGAATGATCATTCATGTTGGCATCTAAACGATGGCGCCCTAAGCCTTTCCAGGAAGTCATGATGTTGTTAAGGGAATATAGAGGCTCCTAACTCCCTTTTCTCTATCCCTCCCTCCCTCCGTCTTGAATGACGTCCCAGAGGAGTTTAATCATTCCCTCCACTTGGACTCCATCGCTGGTTTCTCCTAAACATTTCCTCATCACGTAGAGCAGATCGTATGGGACACGTTTGCTCCCGCTAGGTATGAGGAACGCTAAATCACGGCAGACGAGGAATGTAGCCCGGTAGTGGAGGGAGGGAGCCGGCTTATCGGTGCCTTTACCCCAGAAAAATTTACGTTACTCATCCTTCCAAAAACCCTGAATGTAAGAACTTTTACTTTACCAAATAAATAAAAACACGGACGCTGTATATCATGTTGGGAATCATAGCTCGTATCCTGTCGTGTATGGCTTCTGTAAATATGACTATGATGACAAGTGTGTATATAAAGTTCTCGACTAATGTGTATAGTTCTCTGTAGAGGATGGGAATGTATATTTATACTGAAGTCCTGGAAGTCAACACATGTTGATGCAGTTTGTTATTCAGCCACGGGTGGAATGACCCATCAATACTGCACGGAGAGGGATTTATACACTCGTGGAGCTCCATCCCTTGAACATTCTCTACTGATATACAATTTCTCAAATTCTTTCCCTACACCTCGAGGCTTTGGAACTCTCCATCCTTTCATGCCTTTCTCAATAATTATGACCTGACACATTTTAAGACAGGTTTTTCACTTCCTCCAAAATTCGTAGATACTTCATGTCTCTCCTTATTCCCCTTCCTTAACTTCTCCATGTGGACTTTTGTCCGTAAATAGAACAACCTCCCCCCCACCACCCAAGAAAATGCAAGAACGTAATATTCTGTCATGATAGTGCATGTAATAGTCTCTCTCAGGCAAGCGAGGTGCTCTTGTAGGAAATATTCTAAACATAAACACAATAGACTTGTATCTCCAGGACTCTCTGTCATCATGAGTATCCACATCCCTCAGTCTTTACCTCATCATAGATGAAAGACTCAATTGCCATTACTTTACCGATCCTGAGAAGTGCGTTGTATTGTCCTTCGTTGTTATCATTGTTATTACTGCCCTTCAATGTTATCATTATTTCTACCAGTCATAGTTATCATTGTTATTACTGCCCTTCATTGTTATCATTGCAATTTGTGCCCTTCATTTTTATCATTGGTATTACTGCCCTTCATTGTTATCATTGGTATTACTGCCCCTCATTGTTATCATTGTTCTTACTGCCCTTCATTGTTATCATTGTTATTTCTGCCCTTCATTGTTATCATTGTTATTTCTGCTATTCATTGTTATCATTGTTATTACTGCCCTTCATTGTTATCATTGGTATTACTGCCCTTCATTGTTATCATTGTTCTTACTTCCCTTCATTATTATCATTGTTATTTCTGCTATTCATTGTTATCATTGTTATTTCTGCCCTTCATTGTTGTCATTGTTATCACTCCCTTCATTGTATCATTGTTATTACTGCCCTTCATTGTCATCATTGTTATTTCTGCCCCTCATTGTTATCATTGTTATTGCTGTTATTACTGCTATTCTTTGTTATCATTGTTATCACTGTCATTACTGCTCTTCATTGTTATCATTATTATTACTGTTATTGCTGCTCTTCACTGTTATCATTGCTATCACTGCTATTACTGCCCTTCATTGTTATCACTGTTATCACTGTTATTGCTGCTATTCTTTGTATTCATTGTTATCACTGTTATTGCTGCCCTTCACTGTTGTCATTGTTATCACTGTTATTACTGCTCTTCATTGTTATCATTATCACTGTTATATCTGCCCTTCATTGTTATCATTGTTATCACTGTTATTACTGCTCTTCACTGTTATCATTGCTATCACTGTCATTTCTGCCCTTCATTGTTATCATTGTTATCACTGCCTTTCACTGTTATCACTGTTATCACTGCTCTTTATTGTTATCATCGATATCACTGTTATTGCTGCCCTTCACTGTTATCATCGTTATCACTGTTATTGCTGCCCTTCACTGTTATGATTGTTATTTCTGCCCTCTAGTCTCCCTCAATCTTACCTCATCATAGATGACATACTCAATTACCCAGAGAAGTGCGTGTTGTACTGTCTTTCAATGTTATCACTGTTATTGCTGCCCTTCCTTGATATCATTGTTATTACTGCGTTTCATTGTTATCATTGTTATTACTGCTTTTCATTGTTATCACTGTTATTACTGCTCTTTATTGATATCATTGTTATCACTGTTATAACTGCTCTTTATTGTTATCACTGTTATTACTACCCTTCATTGTTATCATTGTTATCACTGCCCTTCACTGTTATCACTTTTATTACTGCTCTTCATTGTTATCATTGTTATTTCTGCCCTTTATTGTTATCATTGTTATTACTGCCCTTCATTGTTATCATTGTTATTACTTCTCTTCATTGTTATCATTGCTATTACTGTCCTTCATTGTCATCATTGTTATTTTTGCCCTTCACTGTTATCACTGTTATTACTTCCCTTCACTGTTATCACTGTTATTTCTGCCCTTCCCTGTTATCATTGTTATTAGTGCTCTTCATTGTCATCATTGCTATTACTGCACTTTATTGTTATCATTGTTATTACTGCTTCATTGTTATCATTGTTATTACTTTTCATTGTTATCATTGTTATTACTGCCCTTCATTGTTATCATTGTTATTTCTGTCTTTCATTGTTATCATTGCTATTACTGCCCTTCATTGTTATCATTGTTATTACTGCCATTCACTGTTATCACTGTTATTAATGCCCTTCACTGTTATCACTGTTATTTCTGCCCTTCATTGATATCATTGTTATTACTGCCCTTCACTGTTATCTTTATTACTGCTCTTCATTGTTATCATTGTTATCACTGTTATTACTGCTCTTTATTGTTATCATTATTATCACTGTTATAACTGCTCTTTATTGTTATTGTTATCACTGTTATTACTGCCCTTCATTGTTATCATTGTCAGTACTGCCCTTCACTGTTATCACTATTATTATTGCCCTTCATTGTTATCATTGTTATTTCTGCCCTTCATTGTTATCATTGTTATCACCGCTATTACTGCCCTTTATTGTTATCATTGTTATCGCTGTTATTATTGCCCTTCACTGCTATCACTGTTATTTCTGTCCTTTATTGTTATCTTTGTTATTGCTGCCCTTCATTGTTATCATTGTTATTACTGCTCTTCATTGTTATCATTATTATCACTGTTATTACTGCTCTCCATTGTTATCATTGTTATCATTGTTATTACTGCCCTTCATTGTTTTTTTTTTTTTTTATACCTCGTCGCTGTCTCCCGCGGTTGCGAGGTAGCGCAAGGAAACAGACGAAAGAAATGGCCCAACCCCCCCCCATACACATGTACATACACACGTCCACACACGCAAATATACATACCTACACAGCTTTCCATGGTTTACCCCGGACGCTTCACATGCCTTGATTCAATCCACTGACAGCACGTCAACCCCAGTATACCACATCGCTCCAATTCACTCTATTCCTTGCCCTCCTTTCACCCTCCTGCATGTTCTGGCCCCGATCACACAAAATCTTTTTCACTCCATCTTTCCACCTCCAATTTGGTCTCCCTCTTCTCCTCGTTCCCTCCACCTCCGACACATATATCCTCTTGGTCAATCTTTCCTCACTCATTCTCTCCATGTGCCCAAACCATTTCAAAACACCCTCTTCTGCTCTCTCAACCACGCTCTTTTTATTTCCACACATCTCTCTTACCCTTACGTTACTTACTCGATCAAACCACCTCACACCACACATTGTCCTCAAACATCTCATTTCCAGCACATCCATCCTCCTGCGCACAACTCTATGCATAGCCCACGCCTCGCAACCATACAACATTGTTGGAACCACTATTCCTTCAAACATACCCATTTTTGCTTTCCGAGATAATGTTCTCGACTTCCACACATTTTTCAAGGCTCCCAAAATTTTCGCCCCCTCCCCCACCCTATGATCCACTTCCGCTTCCATGGTTCCATCCGCTGACAGATTCACTCCCAGATATCTAAAACACTTCACTTCCTCCAGTTTTTCTCCATTCAAACTCACCTCCCAATTGACTTGACCCTCAACCCTACTGTACCTAATAACCTTGCTCTTATTCACATTTACTCTTAACTTTCTTCTTCCACACACTTTACCAAACTCCGTCACCAGCTTCTGCAGTTTCTCACATGAATCCGCCACCAGCGCTGTATCATCAGCGAACAACAACTGACTCACTTCCCAAGCTCTCTCATCCCCAACAGACTTCATACTTGCCCCTCTTTCCAAGACTCTTGCATTTACCTCCCTAACAACCCCATCCATAAACAAATTAAACAACCATGGAGACATCACACACCCCTGCAGCAAACCTACATTCACTCAGAACCAATCACTTTCCTCTCTTCCTACACGTACACATGCCTTACATCCTCGATAAAAACTTTTCACTGCTTCTAACAACTTGCCTCCCACACCATATATTCTTAATACCTTCCACAGAGCATCTCTATCAACTCTATCATATGCCTTCTCCAGATCCATAAATGCTACATACAAATCCATTTGCTTTTCTAAGTATTTCTCACATACATTCTTCAAAGCAAACACCTGATCCACACATCCTCTACCACTTCTGAAACCACACTGCTCTTCCCCAGTCTGATGCTCTGTACCTGCCTTCACCCTCTCAATCAATACCCTCCCATATAATTTACCAGGAATACTCAACAAACTTATACCTCTGTAATTTGAGCACTCACTCTTATCCCCTTTGCCTTTGTACAATGGCACTATGCACGCATTCCGCCAATCCTCAGGCACCTCACCATGAGTCATACATACATTAAATAACCTTACCAACCAGTCAACTATACAGTCACCCCCTTTTTTAATAGATTCCACTGCAATACCATCCAAACCTGCTGCCTTGCCGGCTTTCATCTTCCGCAAAGCTTTTACTACCTCTTCTCTGTTTACCAAATCATTTTCCCTAACCCTCTCACTTTGCACACCACCTCGACCCAAACACCCTATATCTGCCACTCTGTCATCAGACACATTCAACAAACCTTCAAAATACTCATTCCATCTCCTTCTCACATCACCACTACTTGTTATCACCTCCCCATTTACGCTCTTCACTGAAGTTCCCATTTGCTCCCTTGTCTTACGCACCCTATTTACCTCCTTCCAGAACATCTTTTTATTCTCCCTAAAATTTACTGATAGTCTCTCACCCCAACTCTCATTTGCCCTTTTTTTCACCTCTTGCACCTTTCTCTTGACCTCCTGTCTCTTTCTTTTATACTTATCCCACTCAATTGCATTTTTTCCCTGCAAAAATCGTCCAAATGCCTCTCTCTTCTCTTTCACTAATACTCTTACTTCTTCATCCCACCACTCACTACCCTTTCTAAACAGCCCACCTCCCACTCTTCTCATGCCACAAGCATCTTTTGCGCAATCCATCACTGATTCCCTAAATACATCCCATTCCTCCCCCACTCCCCTTACTTCCATTGTTCTCACCTTTTTCCATTCTGTACACAGTCTCTCCTGATACTTCCTCACACAGGTCTCCTTCCCAAGCTCACTTACTCTCACCACCTTCTTCACCCCAACATTCACTCTTCTTTTCTGAAAACCCATACTAATCTTCACCTTAGCCTCCACAAGATAATGATCAGACATCCCTCCAGTTGCACCTCTCAGCACATTGACATCCAAAAGTCTCTCTTTCGCACGCCTGTCAATTAACACGTAATCCAATAACGCTCTCTGGCCATCTCTCCTACTTACATAAGTATACTTATGTATATCTCGCTTTTTAAACCAGGTATTCCCAATCATCAGTCCTTTTTCAGCACATAAATCTACAAGCTCTTCACCATTTCCATTTACAACACTGAACACCCCATGCACACCAATTATTCCCTCAACTGCCACATTACTCACCTTTGCATTCAAATCACCCATCACTATAACCCGGTCTCGTGCATCAAAACCGCTAACACACTCATTTAGCTGCTCCCAAAACACTTGCCTCTCATGATCTTTCTTCTCATGCCCAGGTGCATATGCACCAATAATCACCCACCTCTCTCCATCAACTTTCAATTTTACCCATATTAATCGAGAATTTACTTTCTTACATTCTATCACATACTCCCACAACTCCTGTTTCAGGAGTATTGCTACTCCTTCCCTTGCTCTTGTCCTCTCACTAACCCCTGACTTCACTCCCCAGACATTTCTAAACCACTCTTCCCCTTTACCCTTGAGCTTCGTTTCACTCAGAGCCAAAACATCCAGGTTCCTTTCCTCAAACATACTACCTATCTCTCCTTTTTTCACATCTTGGTTACATCCACACACATTTAGGCACCCCACTCTGAGCCCTTCATTGTTATCATTGTTATTTCTGCCCTTCTTTGTTATCATTGTTATCATTGTTATTACTGCCCTTCATTGTTATCATTGTTATTACTGCTCTTCATTGCTATCAGTGTTATATCTGGCCTTTTTATTATCATTGTTATCTCTGGCCTTCATTGTTATCATTGTATATTTGTTCTGGATCGTTAAGACAGCTGTTTGGAGTATTATGTGATATCAGTCTCATGTTTGTAGAGCTCTTCCAATGATCTTTAGATTCTGCTTCTGTCATCAGGTAGTCTGTTGTGCACCTAATGATCATCCTGTGAGCAGTAACGCAAATGGACCATGGAAGCTACAAAATGTGTTTATGAGACCCCAAGGGCACAAGGTGCCACTCCTTAAGAAAGCCTCTGCTGAGTCAGTCTTCGGCTGGCACCTTACCTGGACACGGGCGAGTCTTCACTTGGTATTTGCTACCTAAGCCAGTCTTCACCTCCCACCTGATAGTGAGTGTGCCACAGCCCTTGACACCTCCCTTGAGTGCCACATCCATCATGCTGGCCCGCATCCTGATGGTTGCACTGGCACTGGCTTCTGCCTCCACACAGGATACCTCTGGCCACAGGTAGGAACATAAACAGGAACAGAATTATGATGCGTTATGAAGTATGTTTGTATTTTCATGTTCACATGTACATTTTTCTGTAGGTATTGGTAGATCACAAGTTTATAATGCATGACAAGCTGGCTATTACTGGCCTTTGTAGCAGGCAACCTGGAGCTTCGTCGATAGGTCACCCCTGCTGGGGGTATCAATACTGGGTCCTTAATGTGTTATATTTACTTGTGAAGAACATGAATCCTTCTGTCTACTGAGGACTCGTCATCTCAATCGGCGACTGTGAAGCTGAACTTTTGATTTCTGTTCTCAATATTTCTTACACATACACGACAAAGGAAGATGGTATTAAATCTAATGATATTTCTTACGTATACATGACAAAGGAATATGATACTGAATCCATCGAGAATGTTCAAACTTGCACGTACAAGATAAGGGAAAATGATACTGGATGAGACAATATTTCTTACAACTACAAGAAAAAGGAAGAAGCTACTGACTTTCCCTTGATAAATAACACTGCACATTTACTGAAAAATATATTACATCAATGCCATAAGGTCATAACAGTCTTCTATTTCCAATGCAGATTAATTTTGTTGTGAAATGTCGAGCGAAAACTTCTGATTCGTAATCAGAAACTTTCTCACTAAAAAATAAAGAAAAGAAAGAGGGTGACGATAGTAATCCCACACTTGGACCCCTTGAGTCATGGTAAAATTCATATAGCAACACTGCTAGCATCTGTGAATGTGTTGTTGTTGTTGTGACAATGTAATTTGTAACTTGTATTTGTATTGTTATTTGTTGTCATGTATTTGGCACAACACAAAAATCCAGCGAGAATAATTCATGCCTCGGTCACCGTCTAAAACTTAGTGTGTGAATATCATATATTTATCCTGACATCTGGGTGGAGGGGAGGTGATATACTCAGTCTATATGTAATTGCTTATCTTTAATTACCTATTTGTTCTGTACACTCGTTGGGTCCCCAGTCTCTTCATCATTCTCTTCTATCATACAGCCTCTTAAATTTTTATGTTGTCTGCATTACTCATGTCCTCAGTCATGTTGTTCCATTCGTCCATCACTCTCATATTATAATAATACTTCTGAACATCTTTCTTTTAAAATAATTTCCCTTGATTTCTGTTTCGCCCTCTGGTTTCTCTGTGCCTACAACAAGTGTTTACTGTCTGCGTCATCAGTCTGGTTTGAAGACTTAAAAGCTGTGATCGGGTCATCCATTACTCGTCTTCTTCTATCTTCTTTGGTGGGCAAATCTAGGGCTGCAGGCCTTTCCCTCTTTTCATCATTCTTTATATATAAAGGTGCAAGGAAAACTGATCAGCATAGCGGCATTTGTATGACCCCCACCCTCCTCAAAAAAAATGTAATGTGGGAGTACGATGGAAGGTTAATAGTGAGGTAAGTAGTGAGGGAGTGAGTGGCAGGGAAGGATGGAGGGACATGGGAGTGGTAGGGAAGGAGGGAGGGATATGATAATGGTAGGGAAAGGGGAGGGATATGGGAGTAGTAGGTATGGAGGGAGGGATATAAGAGTGGTAAGGAAGGGGGGAGGGATGTGGGAGTGGTAGGGAAGGAGAGAGGGACATAGGAGTGGTAGAGAAGGAGGGAGGGACATGAGAGTGGTAGGGAAGATGGAAGGGTTATGGGAGTGGTAGGGAAGGAGGGAGGTATATGGGAGTAGAGGGGAAGATGGGAAGGATATGGGAGGGGATGGGGGGGATATGGGAGCGGAGGGGAAGATGGAAGGGTTATGGGAGTGGTAGGGAAGGAGGGAGGGGTATGGGAGTAGAGGGGAAGATGGGAGGGATATGGGAGTGGAGGGGAAGATGGGAGGGATATGGGAGAGGGTGGGAGGGATATGGGGGTGGAGGTGAAGATGGGAGGGATATTGGAGTGGAGGAGAAGATGGAAGGGATATGGGAGGGGATGGGAGGGATATGGAAGTGGAGGAGAAGATGGGAGGGATATGGTAATGGAAGGGTATATGAGGAATATGGAAGTGGGGGGAAGATGGGAGGGATATGGGAGTGGTGGGGTAGATGGGAGGGACGTGGGAGTGGAGGGGAAGATGGGAGGGATATAGGAATGGTGGGGAAGATGGGAGGGATGTGTGAGTGGAGGGGAAGATGGGAGTGATGGTAGGTAGCCAGTCGGATGGAAGGTTCCACATCTTATATTCACCAGATGTGTCACAGTTTTCTTCAGACTTGCCCACGCCTCACTGACCTCATACTTCACGTCCTTTATATCCACAAACCATTTTCACTTTTCTCCATCTTATGGACCTCCGTGGTGTAGCGGTTAGCGTCGCTGAAAGCGACGCATTAACAGGTTCGAATCCTGGTCGGGCTTTCGATTCGGTTCACAGTCAACCCAGCTGTTCATCCTCCCCTAGGGGCTGGTCGATAAACTGGGTAATTTGGCTTAAGCTAGGTTTGTTCCATCAACCACGACACCTACCAGTCTTATGTTTCCATCATTATTAGAAGCGCATACAGTCACACACCCAAGCCTACGTCTCCTAAGACAAGATATCGCCTAGTTCCTCCTCTTTCTGTCTTTGGGCGGCCCGTGAATACGTCACGCTTATTAACGCCAATCGCTGCCCCTCACAGGTCCAAACTTCTGTCTTTCTTCTCTGTGATCTCAAAGCTACTTATGGTTGTCATTTCCTGCTCTCTATACCCTTCATGTCTACCTGTTTATATCCACGTAGTCTATTTCTCTGATCCCATTATTGCATCATCACTTTTGTCACACTGGAATTCCTCGCTCGCCCTTGTCCAGGTTCTATTGATAGCTTTTGGTGATTCACAATGACTATCATCTGTTTACCGTCAGCCCGTTATTCTTGGTGACTATAAGTATCTACATTTTGTGCCTCGTTTGTCATTCACCAAATTCGTCGATGCTTACGTACATTCAGATGGGCGAGTCTACAATTGTCTCCTTTGCAACCTTATGCTTTTAAACCAACGAGATAGTCCATCTCATTGAATAATACTGGTTGACCATATTCATATGTTTCCATATTCACATTTTCCTCCTATAAGGTTAAAACACTCCACATTATTTTGCACCGTTTCCTCTTTGTCATATTCATAAACTACAGTTTCCCTCCTCTGTAAACTCCATGTCTCTCATATCCTCTCATAACATTCTCTCTCTGTCGCGTCCTTCACTGCAGTGTTACTGATGAACTGGGTGACTTGCTTCCCATTTACAGTTCCATTGGATGTAGGAGATTCATGCTTTCCCTCACTTTCCTCGTCACTGTCTATGTCCAGTTGTATGTTTATCGTCGTTTCCTCTTAAAGTGATTTTTTTTTTTTTTGTTACCGATGGACTTTGAGACAGCCTTGCAGCCCCATACCACATTCTATATACTTAACTTTAAGCTGTTCTCCGTAATCTCTTCTGTACCACTTGCTGTAGTTTTCACATCTCTTTGGTCAACAGTTTTTCATCTCTTGTGTCACAGTTTGCTCTTTCTACTGTCTAGAAAGCGCATTTTTTCCCCACATTTTTTTTGTGTGTATTTGCTGCCATCATTGTATGAGTGGTTATCATTCATCTCGTACTCGGATTGTTGCAGCTCATTAGTTATTCTTTAATTTGTTGAACTAATTCGATTATTAGATTGTTATTAATTTCCCTCAAGAGGCTATTGGGAACTGTAACCCCACTGTCTCGTATAATTACATGATGTAATTGTACTTATAGTTGCCTTCACTGGGGCTTCCGTCCATTGTTATTATTTACATCTGATCAGCTGACGGTTTCTAAACATGGCGTCGCCTCCGTATTTTGAGCCGACGATCCCTGTGATACTGTTCATCATGTAAGTACAAGGGGTAATTTCTTTTGAATCCACATGATTACCTAAATATCTTCTACGGTTTCTTTCTTAATCTTTGGATTTCCTTTCGCATTCTCCTCATAATTACGTAAACCTTATGCTTACCATTAATGTCTTTTAAATGTCACGTCAACGAACGCTTATTTTACACGCCAGGATTTCACTTTATCTTTCATATATTTTTTCTAGCCTTTCCTTCCTAATTGCAGCTTTTGTTTACCAATAGCCTATCGCTTTAAAGTGTTTCCAAACATAGATTGAGGAAGCTTATTTTACATAAGCACCAGAATTCACATTTTCTGTCACTTTGTTCCTCCTTTTAAGAACAGATCGCATGTTCTTCAGTCTCATGACCTCTCACATGCAGTGGGTACGTTTATAACAGATGTAAGAGTGTGTGTAGAATAGCCTACCATCCACATGGAAGCCAACTTGGTTTGCTGAATATTGAGCACTTCACTATGTTGTGTTTCTCCCAACTTGTCTTGATTTCTTTGGTGATCTTGACTATTAGTAATCTACGTTATTTTCTTACTAGTTACACCTGCTCGCTGAACATGGGTTCATAATACCGGGTCTGTACCACTTCGTTACTTCGCACTTCTTACGTGACCGTATGGCGCTCATCCGTTTATCATCTACTCAGTTTTATGTATATATATATATATATATATATATATATATATATATATATATATATATATATATATATATATATATATATTCTTTTTTTTTTTTTTTTTGCTTTGTCGCTGTCTCCCGCGTTTGCGAGGCAGCGCAAGGAAACAGACGAAAGAGATGGCCCAACCCACCCCCATACACATGTATATACATACGTCCACACACGCAAATATAAATACCTACACAGCTTTCCATGGTTTACCCCAGACGTTTCACATGCCCTGATTCAATCCACTGACAGCACGTCAACCCCGGTATACCACATCGCTCCAATTCACTCTATTCCTTGCACTCCTTTCACCCTCCTGCATGTTCAGGCCCCGATCACACAAAATCTTTTTCACTCTATCTTTCCACCTCCAATTTGGTCTCCCTCTTCTCCTCGTTCCTCCACCTCCGACACATATATCCTCTTGGTCAATCTTTCCTCACTCATTCTCTCCATGTGCCCAAACCATTTCAAAACACCCTCTTCTGCTCTCTCAACCACGCTCTTTTTATTTCCACACATCTCTCTTACCCTTACGTTACTTACTCGATCAAACCACCTCACACCACACACTGTCCTCAAACATCTCATTTCCAGCACATCCATCCTCCTGCGCACCACTCTATCCATAGCCCACGCCTCGCAACCATACAACATTGTTGGAACCACTATTCCTTCAAACATACCAATTTTTCCTTTCCGAGATAATGTTCTCGACTTCCACACATTCTTCAAGGCTCCCAGAATTTTCGCCCCCTCCCCCACCCTATGATCCACTTCCGCTTCCATGGTTCCATCCGCTGCCAGATCCACTCCCAGATATCTAAAAAACTTCACTTCCTCCAGTTTTTCTCCATTCAAACTCACCTCCCAATTGACTTGACCCTCAACCCTACTGTACCTAATAACTTGCTCTTATTCACATTTACTCTTAGCTTTCTTCTTTCACACACTTTACCAAACTCATTCACCAGCTTCTGCAGTTTCTCACATGAATCAGCCACCAGCGCTGTATCATCAGCGAACAACAACTGACTCACTTCCCAAGCTCTCTCATCCCCAACAGACTTCATACTTGCCCCTCTTTCCAAAACTCTTGCATTCACCTCCCTAACAACCCCATCCATATATATATATATATATATATATATATATATATATATATATATATATATATATATATATATATATATATATATATATATATATATATTTATTTATTTCATACTATTCGCCATTTCCCGCGTTAGCGACGTAGCGTTAAGAACAGAGGACTTGGCCATTGATAGAATATCCTCGTCTGGCCCACTTCTCTGTTCCTTCTTTTGGAAAAATAAAAAAATAAAAAAATGAGAAGGGAGGATTTCCAGCCACCCGCTCCCTTCCCCTTTAGTCGCCTTCTACGGCACGCAGGAAATACGTGGGAAGTATTCTT
This sequence comes from Panulirus ornatus, assembly GCF_036320965.1. NCBI lineage: Eukaryota > Metazoa > Arthropoda > Malacostraca > Decapoda > Palinuridae > Panulirus > Panulirus ornatus. The sequence goes on along the minus strand of NC_092294.1, from coordinate 6,708,691 downwards.
TCTCCCCTATCCCCTATCCCCAGGGAATATATATATATATATATATATATATATATATATATATATATATATATATATATATATATATATATATATATATAAATATATATATATATATATATATATATATATATATATGTATATACATATATATATATATATATATATATATATATATATATATATATATACATATATATATATATATATATATATATATATATATATATATATATATATATATATATATACATACATATATATATATATATATATATATATATATATATATATATATATATATATATATATATATATATATTTAAGGTTTGTTGAATGTGTTTGATGATAGAGTGGCAGATATAGGGTGTTTTGGTCGAGGTGGTGTGCAAAGTGAGAGGGTTAGGGAAAATGATTTGGTAAACAGAGAAGAGGTAGTAAAAGCTTTGCGAAAGATGAAAGCCGGCAAGGCAGCAGGTTTGGATGGTATTGCAGTGGAATCTATTAAAAAAGGGGGTGACTGTATTGTTGACTGGTTGTTAAGGTTATTTAATGTATGTATGACTCATAGTGAGGTGCCTGAGGATTGGCGGAATGCTTGCATAGTGCCATTGTACAACGGCAAAGGGGATAAGAGTGAGTGTTCAAATTACAGAGGTATAAGTATGTTGAGTATTCCTGGTAAATTATATGGGAGGGTATTGATTGAGAGGGTGAAGGCATGTACAGAGCATCAGATTGGGGAAGAGCAGTGTGGTTTCAGAAGTGGTAGAGGATGTGTGGATCAGGTGTTTGCTTTGAAGAATGTATGTGAGAAATACTTAGAAAAGCAAATGGATTTGTATGTAGCATTTATGGATCTGGAGAAGGCATATGATAGAGTTGATAGAGATGCTCTGTGGAAGGTATTAAGAATATATGGTATGGGAGGCAAGTTGTTAGAAGCAGTGAAAAGTTTTTATCGAGGATGTAAGGCATGTGTACGTGTAGGAAGAGAGGAAAGTGATTGGTTCTCAGTGAATGTAGGTTTGCGGCAGGGGTGTGTGATGTCTCCATGGCTGTTTAATTTGTTTATGGATGGGGTTGTTAGGGAGGTGAATGCAAGAGTTTTGGAAAGAGGGGCAAGTATGAAGTCTGTTGTGGATGAGAGAGCTTGGGAAGTGAGTCAGTTATTGTTCGCTGATGATACACCACTGGTGGCTGATTCATGTGAGAAACTGCAGAAGCTGGTGACTGAGTTTGGTAAAGTGTGTGAAAGAAGAAAGTTAAGAGTAAATGTGAATAAGAGCAAGGTTATTAGGTGCAGTAGGGTTGAGGGTCAAGTCAATTGGGAGGTAAGTTTAAATGGAGAAAAACTGGAGGAAGTAAAGTGTCTTAGATATCTGGGAGTGGATCTGGCAGCGGATGGAACCATGGGAGCGGAACTGAATCATAGGGTGGGGGAGGGGGCGAAAATTCTGGGAGCCTTGAAGAATGTGTGGAAGTCGAGAACATTATCTCGGAAAGCAAAAATGGGTATGTTTGAAGGAATAGTGGTTCCAACAATGTTGTATGGTTGCGAGGCGTGGGCTATGGATAGAGTTGCGCGGAGGAGGTTGGATGTGCTGGAAAAGACATGTATGAGGACAATGTGTGGTGTGAGGTGGTTTGATCGAGTAAGTAATGTAAGGGTAAGAGAGATGTGTGGAAATAAAAAGAGCGTGGTTGAGAGAGCAGAAGAGGGTGTTTTGAAATGGTTTGGGCACATGAAGAGAATGAGTGAGGAAAGATTGACCAAGAGGATATATGTGTCGGAGGTGGAGGGAACGAGGAGAAGTGGGAGACCAAATTGGAGGTCGAAAGATGGAATGAAAAAGATTTTGAGTGATCGGGGCCTGAACATGCAGGAGGGTGAGAGGCGGGCAAGGAATAGAGTGAATTGGATCGATGTGGTATACCGGGGTTGACGTGCTGTCAATGGATTGATCCAGGGCATGTGAAGCGTCTGGCGTAAACCATGGAAAGTTCTGTGGGGCCTGGATGTGGAAAGGGAGCTGTGGTTTCGGGCGTTATTGCATGACAGCTAGAGACTGAGTGTGAACGAATGGGGCCTTTGTTGTCTTTTCCTAGCGCTACCTCGCACACATGAGGGGGGAGGGGGATGGTATTCCATGTGTACCTACTGTACCTAATAACCTTGCTCTTATTCACATTTACTCTTAACTTTCTTCTTTCACACACTTTACCAAACTCAGTCACCAGCTTCTGCAGTTTCTCACATGAATCAGCCACTAGCGCTGTGTCATCAGCGAACAACAACTGACTCACTTCCCAAGCTCTCTCATCCACAACAGACTTCATACTTGCCCCTCATTCCATAACTATTGCATTCACCTCCCTAACAACTCTTCCATAAACAAATTAAACAACCATGGAGACATCACGCACCCCTGCCGCAAACCTACATTCACTGAGAACCAATCACTTTCCTCTCTTCCTACACGTACACATGCCTTACATCCTCGATAAAAACTTTTCACTGCTTCTAACAACTTGCCTCCCACACCATATATTCTTAATACCTTCCACAGAGCATCTCTATCAACTCTATCATATGCCTTCTCCAGATCCATAAATGCTACATACAAATCCATTTGCTTTTCTAAGTATTTCTCAGATACATTCTTCAAAGCAAACACCTGATCCACACATCCTCTACCACTATATATATATATTCCTCTATCCCTGGGGATAGGGGAGAAAGAATACTTCCCACGTATTCCCTGCGTGTCGTAGCAGGCGACTGAAAGGGGAGGGAGCGGGGGGTTGGAAATCCTCCTCTCTCGTTTTAATTTTCCAAGAGAAGGAACAGAGAAGGGGGCCAAGTGAGGATTTCCCTCAAAGGCTCAGTCCTCTGTTCTTAACGCTACCTCGCTAATGCGGGAAATGGCGTATAGTATGAAATATATATATATATATATATATATTCCTGTGAGTCCATGGGGAAAATGAAACACAATAAGTTCCCAAGTGCACTTTCGTGTAATAATCACGTCATCAGGGGAGACACAAGAGAGAAATATAACAGTCAGTTGATATACATTGAAGACACGAAGTTAGGACTCCATTTGGTAAACATGCGATATTCCAAGATAGACAAAGAGCGTTTACAAATTTTATCAGCAATAAAGTTATCTGATTTGTATAGACCGTCACTAATATTAAGATTATAATTCTCTGTGTATCTAATAATATAAGATTCACTGATATTTCTCGTGGTAATAGAGTTAGAGTTAATAACTGAGATGGCATTACTCTAGTCAGTACAAGGATCATAGTCCTTAACATGATTAAACAAGGTATTTGAATCTTGTTCCGTTCTTATGCTATATGTTGCTTAAGTCTAACAGAAGGATCCTTACCAGTCTGCCCAACATAAAACTTATCACAATTTTGATTTCAAACTAATTAGCTTTGATGTTTCCTCACTTTTCACAAAAGTTCCAGTTCATGACCTTTTAGAATATTTGTTTGATGTCTTGGATGATATTCATTTACCTGTTTCAAAGTCTGTTTTCGTTGAACTGATAGAATTGCGTATAAAAGCCTGTGTATTTCAATTCAGTGGATATTATTATGCTCAAAAACTAGGTATGGCAATGGGTAACACTCTTTCACCTGTACTAAGTAATCTTTATATGCAATTTTTTGAAACAAAATTACTAAAGGATATCTTACCTTCTAGTACAATGTGATTTAGGTATGTAGATAATGTTCTTTGTGTTTGGCCCCGATGATGTGATTTTTACACGAAAGTGCACTTGGGGGACTTATCGTGTTTCATTTTCCCCGTGGACGCATAGGAATACCTTGATCACGCGCAAAATTGTGATCCTTACCAATATATATATATATATATATATATATATATATATATATATATATATATATATATATATATATATATCAAAAAAGGGGGTGACTGTATTGTTGACTGGTTGGTAAGGTTATTAAATGTATGTATGACTCATGGTGAGGTGCCTGAGGATTGGCGGAATGCTTGCATAGTGCGGCAGTACAAAGGCAAAGGGGACAAAGGTGAGTGCTCAAATTATAGAGGTATAAGTTTGTTGAGTATTCCTTGTAAATTATATGGGAGGGTATTGATTGAGAGGGTGAAGGCATGTACAGAGCATTAGATTGGGGAAGAGCAGTGTGGTTTCAGAAGTGGTAGAGGATGTGTGGATCAGGTGGTTGCTTTGAAGAATGTATGTGAGAAATACTTAGAAAAGCAAATGGATTTGTATGTAGCATTTATGGATCTGGAGAAGGCATATGATAGAGTTGATAGAGATGCTCTGTGGAAGGTATTAAGAATATATGGCGTGGCAGGCAAGCCGTTAGAAGCAGTGAAAAGTTTTTATCGAGGATGTAAGGCATGTGTACGTGTAAGAAGAGAGGAAAGTGATTGGTTCTCAGTGAATGTAGGTTTGCGGCAGGGGTGTGTGATGTCTCCATGGTTGTTTAATTTGTATATGGATGGGGTTGTTGGGGAGGTGAATGCAAGAGTTTTGGAAAGGGGGGCAAGTATGAAGTCTGTTGTGGATGAGAGAGCTTGGGAAGTGAGTCAATTGTTGTTCGTTGATGATACAGCACTGGTGGCTGATTCATGTGAGAAGCTGCAGAAGCTTGTGACTGAGTTTGGTAGAGTGTGTGAAAGAAGAAAGTTGAGAGTAAATGTGAATAAGAGCAAGGTTATTAGGTACAGTAGGGTTAAGGCTCAAGTCAATTGGGAGGTAAGTTCGAACGGAGAAAAACTGGAGGAAGTGAAGTGTTTTAGATATCTGGGAGTGGATCTGGCAGCGGATGGAACCATGGAAGCGGAAGTGAGTCATAGGGTGGGGGAGGGGGCTAAAATTCTGGAAGCGTTGAAGAATGTGTGGAAGTCGAGAACATTATCTCGAAAAGCAAAAATGTGTATGTTTGAAGGAATAGTGGTTCCAACACTGTTGTATGGTTGCGAGGTGTGGGCTATGGATAGAGTTGTGCGCAGGAGGGTGGATGTGCTGGAAATGAGATGTTTGAGGACAATATGTGGTGTGAGGTGGTTTGATCGAGTAAGTAATATTAGGGTAAGAGAGATGTACGGTAATAAAAAGAGTGTGGTTGAGGGAGCAGAAGAGGGTGTTTTGAAATGGTTTGGTCACATGGAGAGAATGAATGAGGAGAGGTTCACAAAGTGGATATATGTGTCAGAGGTGGAGGGAACGAAGAGAAGTGGGAGACCAAATTGGAGGTGGAAGGATAGAGTGAAAAAGATTTTCAGTGATCGGGGCCTGAACATGCAGAAGGGTGAAAGGCGTACAAGGAATAGAGTGAATTTGAACGATGTGGTATACCGGGGTCGACGTGGTGTCAATGGATTGATCCAGGGCATGTGAAGCGTCTGGGGTAAACCATGGAAAGTTCTGTGGGGCCTGGATGTGGAAAGGGAGCTGTGGTTTCGTTGCATTATTACATGACAGCTAGAGACTGAGTGTGAACGAATGTAGCCTTTATTGTATTTTCCTAGCGCTACCTCGCACACATGAGGGGGGAGGGGGTTGTTATTTCATGTGTGGTGGGGTGGCGATGGGAATGAATAAGGGTAGACAGTATGAATTATGTACATGCGTATATATGTATATGTCTGTGTGTGTGTATATATATATGTATACGTTGAGATGTATAGGTATGTATATTTGCGTGTGTGGACGTGTATGTATATACATGTGTATGTGGATGGGTTGGGCCATTCTTTCGTCTGTTTCCTTGCACTACCTCGCTAACGCGGGATACAGCGACAAAGCAAAATAAAAAAAAAATGTATATATATATATATATATATATATATATATATATATATATATATATATATATATATATATATATATATATATATGAATGTGTTTGATGATAGAGTGGCAGATATAGGGTGTTTTGGTCGAGGTGGTGTGCAAAGTGCGAGGGTTAGGGAAAATGAGTTGGTAAACAGAGAAGAGGTAGTAAAAGCTTTGCGGAAGATGAAAGCCGGCAAGGCAGCAGGTTTGGATGGTATTGCAGTGGAAGTTATTAAAAAAGGGGGTGACTGTATTGTTGACTGGTTGGTAAGGTTATTTAATGTATGTATGACTCATGGTGAGGTGCCTGAGGATTGGCGAATGCGTGCATAGTGCCATTGTACAAAGGCAAAGGGGATAAGAGTGAGTGCTCAAATTACAGAGGTATAAGTTTGTTGAGTATTCCTGGCAAATTATATGGGAGGGTATTGATTGAGAGGGTGAAGGCATGTACAGAGCATCAGATTGGGGAAGAGCAGTGTGGTTTCAGAAGTGGTAGAGGATGTGTGGATCAGGTGTTTGCTTTGAAGAATGTATGTGAGAAATACTTAGAAAAGCAAATGGATTTGTATGTAGCATTTATGGATCTGGAGAAGGCATATGATAGAGTTGATAGAGATGCTCTGTGGAAGGTATTAAGAATATATGGTGTGGGAGGCGAGTTGTTAGAAGCAGTGAAAAGTTTTTATCGAGGATGTAAGGCATGTGTACGTGTAGGAAGAGAGGAAAGTGATTGGTTCTCAGTGAATGTAGGTTTGCGGCAGGGGTGTGTGATGTCTCCATGGTTGTTTAATTTGTTTATGGATGGGGTTGTTAGGGAGGTGAATGCAAGAGTTTTGGAAAGAGGGGCAAGTATGAAGTCTGTTGTGGATGAGAGAGCTTGGGAAGTGAGTCAGTTGTTGTTCGCTGATGATACAGCGCTGGTGGCTGATTCAAGTGAGAAACTGCAGAAGCTGGTGACTGAGTTTGGTAAAGTGTGTGAAAGAAGAAAGTTAAGAGTAAATGTGAATAAGAGCAAGGTTAATAGGTACAGTAGGGTTGAGGGTCAATTCAATTGGGAGGTGAGTTTGAATGGAGAAAAACTGGAGGAAGTGAAGTGTTTTAGATATCTGGGAGTGGATCTGGCAGCGGATGGAACCATGGAAGCGGAAGTGGATCATAGGGTGGGGGAGGGGGCGAAAATTCTGGGAGCCTTGAAGAATGTGTGGAAGTCGAGAACATTATCTCGGAAAGCAAAAATGGGTATGTTTGAAGGAATAGTGGTTCCAACAATGTTGTATGGTTGCGAGGCATGGACTATGGATAGAGTTGTGCGCAGGAGGATAGATGTGCTGGAAATGAGATGTTTGAGGACAATGTGTGGTGTGAGGTGGTTTGATCGAGTAAGTAACGTAAGGGTAAGAGAGATGTGTGGAAATAAAAAGAGCGTGGTTGAGAGAGCAGAAGAGGGTGTTTTGAAATGGTTTGGTCACATGGAGAGAATGAGTGAGGAAAGATTGACCAAGAGGATATATGTGTCGGAGGTGGAGGGAACGAGGAGAAGAGGGAGACCAAATTGGAGGTGGAAAGATGGAGTGAAAAAGATTTTGTGTGATCGGGGCCTGAACATGCAGGAGGGTGAAAGGAGGGCAAAGAATAGAGTGAATTGGAGCGATGTGGTATACCGTGGTTGACGTGCTGTCAGTAGATTGAATCAAGGCATGTGTATGGGGGTGGGTTGGGCCATTTCTTTCGTCTGTTTCCTTGCGCTACCTCGCAAACGCGGGAGACAGCGGCAAAAAAAAAAGAAATATATATATATATATATATATATATATATATATATATATATATATATATATATATATATATATATATATACAAAGCAGCTGGTCTGAGAACAAATCCCATGATAACGTCTGAATTTGTTCTTTCGCTGTATTGTAGACTGACAGAAATTCAGTGAAGTTATCTCAGTTAAGAGTCTTCCTGTTCACCGAGAACCTGGGACCCAGACCAGTCCAGGATCCTCGCGAGGTTCCTCGTGTATAGGAAACCTGAGGAAAGAGACGGCATCATTCACTCTGTAAAGTTCGAAAGTGATTGGACGAAATCAGGTTTTATTTCCGGATTATTTTTTTTCCTCCGAGGCTTAAGGATACGCAGGGAAGAACACTTTGTTGAAAAGATGAATCATGCTACCGAAGCGTTTCTAATACTAGGTTATCCCCAAGGGTTGGCTCATCAAGCTCTCGGACAAAGCCAGGAGAATAAGGGATAGCAAGAGTACCAGACAAAGGTAATGACAAGCGTAAAGGAAAAATACTTCCTGGTAGCAACTAACTCGCGGCAGGAGCATCTCAGAACGATTCATTGAAAGGCGACATTATGAACGTTGCTGCATCACTTGGAAAGAAAACTGGGGATCTCACAAGACCCAAACTGACTGGGGAAGACGACACCGGCCATAAGACAAGTATAGTGTTCAAGACCCCGTGCAATGGCTGCCGACCAGCGTATTTGGGTGGAACAACTCGTGGTTCAGGAAAAGGAATGACAAGACAGCAAAGGCGACTTCAGGATCCATAGAATGCTGAATGTTCTTGTCCCACTACACATGACTGAGGGACCAACATATAAAGGATGCGTAACGTTATTGGAGCAGCCTAGCGAGTCGGGGAACGAGAATGAAGAAGTAGGAGGAGGCCAGCTGAAGAAGACCTTTGGTCATACCATTAAGAATAATTCTCTGCTCTAACCTTATGTGTCGCCATCACCTCATGATCTCTACATACTTCATATTTATATAGATACATTTTTTTTTTTTTTTTTTTATACTTTGTCGCTGTCTCCCGCGTTTGCGAGGTAGCGCAAGGAAACAGACGAAAGAAATGGCCCAACCCCCCCCATACACATGTACATACACACGTCCACACACGCAAATATACATACCTACACAGCTTTCCATGGTTTACCCCGGACGCTTCACATGCCTTGATTCAATCCACTGACAGCACGTCAACCCCTGTATACCACATCGCTCCAATTCACTCTATTCCTTGCCCTCCTTTCACCCTCCTGCATGTTCAGGCCCCGATCACACAAAATCCTTTTCACTCCATCTTTCCACCTCCAATTTGGTCTCCCTCTTCTCCTCGTTCCCTCCACCTCCGACACATATATCCTCTTGGTCAATCTTTCCTCACTCATTCTCTCCATGTGCCCAAACCATTTCAAAACACCCTCTTCTGCTCTCTCAACCACGCTCTTTTTATTTCCACACATCTCTCTTACCCTTACGTTACTTACTCGATCAAACCACCTCACACCACACATTGTCCTCAAACATCTCATTTCCAGCACATCCATCCTCCTGCGCACAACTCTATCCATAGCCCACGCCTCGCAACCATACAACATTGTTGGAACCACTATTCCTTCAAACATACCCATTTTTGCTTTCCGAGATAATGTTCTCGACTTCCACACATTTTTCAAGGCTCCCAAAATTTTCGCCCCCTCCCCCACCCTATGATCCACTTCCGCTTCCATGGTTCCATCCGCTGACAGATTCACTCCCAGATATCTAAAACACTTCACTTCCTCCAGTTTTTCTCCATTCAAACTCACCTCCCAATTGACTTGACCCTCAACCCTACTGTACCTAATAACCTTGCTCTTATTCACATTTACTCTTAACTTTCTTCTTCCACACACTTTACCAAACTCCGTCACCAGCTTCTGCAGTTTCTCACATGAATCCGCCACCAGCGCTGTATCATCAGCGAACAACAACTGACTCACTTCCCAAGCTCTCTCATCCCCAACAGACTTCATACTTGCCCCTCTTTCCAAGACTCTTGCATTTACCTCCCTAACAACCCCATCCATAAACAAATTAAACAACCATGGAGACATCACACACCCCTGCCGCAAACCTACATTCACTGAGAACCAATCACTTTCCTCTCTTCCTACACGTACACATGCCTTACATCCTCGATAAAAACTTTTCACTGCTTCTAACAATTTGCCTCCCACACCATATATTCTTAATATTCTATAATATAATATAGATACATATTTCCATCTTTTTTATTATACTTAATCACTGCCTCTTGCGTTAGCGAGGTAGCGCAAGGACACAGACGAAAGAATGGCCCAACCCGCCTGCAAACACATGTATATACACACACGCCCACACACGCACATATACATACCTATACATTTCAACGTATATATACATATACATACACAGACATATACATATATACACATGTACATATTCATACTTGCTGCCTTCATCCCTTCTCGTCGCCATCCCGCTACTCATGAAATGGCACCCCCTCCCCCCACGCGCGCGGGAGGTAGCGCTAGGGAAAGACAACAAAGGCCACATTCGTTCACACTCAGACTGTAGCTGTCATTTGTAATGCACTGAAACCACATCTCCCTTTCCACATCCAGGCCCCACAAAACTTTCCATGGTTTACCCCAGACGTTTCACATGCCCTGGTTCAATCCATTGACAGCACGTCGACACAGGAATACTACATTGTTCCAATTCACCGAATTCCTTGCACGCCTTTCACCCTCCTGTATGTTCAGGCTGCGATCGCTCAAAATCTTTTTCACTCCATCCTTCCACCTCCAGTTTGGTCTCCCACTTCTCGTTCCCTCCACCTCTGACACACATATCCTCTTTGTCAATCTTTAATCACTCATTCTCTCCATGTAACCAAATCATTTCAATACACCCTCTTTTGCTCCCTCTCAACCACACTTTTTATTGCCACACATCTCTCTTACTCTTTCATTACTTACTCGATCAAACCACCTCACACCACATATTGTCCTTAAACATTTCATTTCTAACACATCCACCCTCGTTCGCACAACCCTGTCTATAGCTCCTGCCTCGCAACCATATAACATTGTTGGAACCGACATTCACTGGGAAATAATCACTTTCCTCTATTCCTACTCGTACACATGCCTTACATCCTTGATAAAAAATTTTCACTGCTTCTAGCAACTTACCTCCCACACCATATATTCTTAATACCTTCCACAGAGCATCTCTATCAACTCTATCATATGCCTCCTCCAGATCTATAAATGCTACATACAGGTCCATCTGTTTTTCTAAGTATTTATCGCATACATTCTTCAAAGCAAACACCTGATCCACACATCCTCTCTACTTCTGCAAACACACTCCTCTTTTTCAATCTGATGCTCTGTAAAAGCCTTGACCCTCTCAATCAATATCATCCTATATAATTTCCCAGGAATACAACTCAGTCATCTCCTTTTTAAATACATTCCACTTCAATACCATCCAAACCCACCGCTTGCCGGCTTTCATTTTCCGCAAAGCTTTCACTACCTCTTCTCCGTTTACCAAACCATTCTCCTTGACCCTCTCACTTCGCACACCACCTCGACTAAAACACCCTATATCTGCCACTCTATCATCAAACAGATTCAACAAACCTTCATAATACTCACTCCATTTCTTCATTTCACCACTACTTGTTATTACCTCCCAACTAGTCCCCCTTCACCGATGTTCCCATTTGTTCTCTTGTCTTACGCACTTTATTTACCTCTTTCCAAAATATCGTTTTATTTTCTTTAAGATTTAATAATACTCTTCTGCTCTCTCAACCACACTCTTTTTATTACCACACATCTCTCCTACCCTTACATTACTTACTCGATCAAACCACCTCACACCACATATTGTCCTCAAACATCTCATTTCCAGCACATCCATCCTCCTGCGCACAACTCTATCCATAGCCTACGCCTCGCAACCATACAACATTGTTGGAACCACTATTCCTTCAAACATACACATTTTTGCTTTCCGAGATAATGTTCTCAACTTTCACACATTCTTCAAGGCTCCCAGAATTTTCGCCCCTTCCCCCACCCTATGATTCACTTCCGCTTCCATGGTTCCATCCGCTGCCAAATCCACCCCATATGTCTAAAACACTTCACTTCCTCCAGTTTTTCTCCGTTCAAACTTACCTCCCAATTGACTTGACCCTCAACCCTACTGTACCTAATAACCTAGCTCTTATTCACACTTACTCTCAAATTTCTTCTTTCATACACTTTACCAAACTGTCACCAACTTCTGCAGTTTCTTGCATAACTCATCCACCAGCGCTGTATCATCAGAGAACAACAACTGACTTACTTCCCAAGGTCTCTCATCCACAACAGACTGCATACTTGCCCCTCTTTCCAAAACTCTTGCATTCACCTCCCTAACAACCCCATCCATTAACAATTAAACAACCATGGAGACATCACACACCCCTGCCGCAAACCTACATTCACTGAGAACCAATCACTTTCCTCTCTTCTTACACGTACACATGCCTTACATCCTCGATAAAAACTTTTCACTGCTTCTAACAACTTCCCTCCCACACCATATATTCTTAATACTTTCCACAGAGTATCTCTATCAACTCTACCATATGCCTTCTCCACATCCATAAATGCTACATACAAATCCGTTGGCATTTCTAAGTATTTCTCACATACATTCCTCAAAGCAAACACCTGATCCACACATCCTCTACCACTTCTGAAACCACACTGCTCTTCCCCAATCTGATGCTCTGTACATGCCTTCACCCTCTCAATCAATACCCTTCCATATGATTTACCAGGAATGCTCAACAAACTTATACCTCTGTAATTTGAGCACTCACCTTTGTCCCCTTTGCCTTTGTACAATGGCACTATGCAAGCATTCCGCCAATCCTCAGGCACCTCACCATGAATCATACATACATTAAATAACCTTACCAACCAGTCAAGAACACAGTCACCCCCTTTTTTTTATAAATTCCACTGCGATACCATCAAAACCCGCTGCCTTGCCGGCTTTCATCTTCCGCAAAGCTTTCACTACCTCTTCTTTGTTTACCAAATCAATTTCCCCAACCCTCTCACTTTGCACACCACCTCGACCACAACCCCTATATCTGCCACTCTGTCATCAAACACATTTAGGAAACCTTCAAAATACTCACTCCATCTCCTTCTCACATCACCACTATTTGTTATCACCTCCCTATTAGCCCCCTTCACCGAAGTTCCCATTTGTTCCCTTGTCTTACGCACTTTATTTACCTCCTTCCTAAACATCTTATTTTCTCCCTAGAATTTAATGATACTCTCTCACCCCAACTATCACTTGCCTTCTTTTTCACCTCTTGCACCTTTCTCTTGACCCCCTGCCTCTTTCTTTTATACATCTTCCACTCATTTGCATTATTTCTCTGCATAAGTCGTCCAAATGCCTCTCTCTTCTCTTTCACTAATAATCTTACTTCTTCATCCCACCACTCACTATCCTTTCTAATCTGCCCACCTCCAACGCTTCTCATGCCACAAGCATCTTTTGCGCAAGCCATCACTGTTTCCCTAAATATATCCCATTCCTCCCCCACTCCCCTTACCTCCTTTGTTCTTACCTTTTTCCATTCTGTACTCAGTCTCTCCTGGTACTTCCTCACACAAGTCTCCTTCCCAAGCTCACTTACTCTCACCACTCTCCTCACACCAACATTCTCTCTTCCTTTCTGAAAACCTCTACAAATCTTCACCTTCGCCTCCACAAGATAATGATCAGACATCCCTCCAGTTGCACCTCTCAGCACATTAACATCCAAAAGTCTATATTTCGCGCGCCTATCAATTAACACGTAATCCAATAACGCGTTCTGGCCATCTCTCCTACTTACATAAGTATAATTACGTATATCTCTCTTTTTAAAGCAGGTATTCCCAATCACCAGTCCTTTTTCAGCACATAAATCTACAAGCTCTTCACCATTTCCATTTACAACACTGAACACCCCATGTATACCAATTATTTCATCAGCTGCCACATTACTCACCTTTGCATTCAAATCACCCATCACTATAACCCGGTCTAGTGCATCAAAACCACTAACACACTCATTTAGCTGCTCCCAAAACACTTGCCTCTCATGATCTTTCTTCTCATACCCAGTGCATATGCACCAATAATCACCCATCTCTCTCCATCCACTTTTAGTTTTACCCATATCAATCTAGAGGTTACTTTCTTACACTCTTATCACATGCTCCCACCACACCTGTTTCAGGAGTAGCGCTACTCCTTCCCTTGCTCTTGTCCTCTCACTAACCCCTGACTTTACTCCCAAGACGTTCCCAAACCACTCTTCCCCTTTACCCTTGAGCTTCGTTTCACTCAGAGCCAAAACATCTAGGTTCCTTTCCTCAAACATAATAACTATCTCTCCTTTTTTCTCATCTTGGTTACATCCACAAACATTTAGACACCCCAATCTGAGCCTTCGAGGAGGATGAGCACTCCCCGCGTGACTCCTTCTGTTTCCCCTTTTAGAAAGTTAAAATACAAGGAGGGGAGGGTTTCTAGCCCCCCGCTTCCGTCCCCTTTAGTCGTCTTCTACGACACGTGAGGAATGCTTGGAAAGTATTCTTTCTCCCTTATCCCCAGGGATATATATATATATATATATATATATATATATATATATATATATATATATATATATATATATATATATATATATATATATATATATATTCTTTTTTTTCTTTCAAACTATTCGCCATTTCCCGCATTAGCGAGGTAGCGTTAAGAACAGAGGACTGGGCCTTTGAGGGAATACCCTCACCTGGCCCAATTTTCTGTTCCTTCTTTTGGAAAAAAAAAACGAGAGGGGAGGATTTCCAGCCCCCCGCTCCCTCCCCTTTTAGTCGCCTTCTACGACACGCAGGGAATACGTGGGAAGTATTCTTAATCCCCTATCCCCAGGGATAATATATATATATATATATATATATATATATATATATATATATATATATATATATATATATATATATATATATATATATATATATATATATATATATATATATATATATATATATATATATATATATATATATATATATACGAGCAAAGTGCATATGAACGCGCACCTTCATAGAAAATACAAACCTCCAACAGCCAGGATCGAGCCTGGGACCCCTGTGCAAAAGATGGGAGCGCTACCGCTAGGCCATGATCGCCCCTTATAGGGAAATGACTATTGAAATAGTATGCACTCGAATACCTTTCGTCTCACGTTAGTGAGCAACGGGGTCTACACCGGTCATTTCCCATCCGGCTCACACAGCCAGCAGATGGCATTTTACCTAAGCTAACTGTACAACGCGGAGGTATATGACTACGAACAAAGTGCATATGAACGCGCACCTTCATAAATCATACAAACCTCCGACAGCCAGGACCCTTGTGCAAGAGACACAAGAGAGAAATATAAGCCAGTTGATATACAACGAAGAGACATAGCTAGGACGCCATTTGGTATATTGCATATTTGTATCTGTATAAAGAGAAAGGGTAGTGAGTGTTGGGTTGAAGAAATAAGATTGTTAGTGAAAGAGAAGAATGAGGCGTTTAGACGATTTTTGAAGGGAAGTAGTGCGGATGACTGGGAGATGTATAAAAGAAAGTGGCAGGAGGTCAAGAGAAAGGTGCAAAATGTGAAAAAGAGGACAAATGAGAGTTAGGGTGAGAGAGTGCTATTAGATTTTGGGGATAATAAAACGATGGTTTGGAAGGAGGTAAATAAAGTGCATAAGACAAGAG
>NC_092294.1:6370487-6393054 GCF_036320965.1 Panulirus ornatus | reverse complement strand
AGGATTCCCAGAGGGAATGGGTGTTAGAGATATAGATAGATAGAATATTTGTATACGGTCTCCTGTCGATTTCACATAATAATAATCTGTTATAGGTACAGTGCCAGACTCAAAAACCACAAACCACAAAAGCCTTTGTGTACCAATGGCATCTTAGTTCCAACTCTCTTGTATATGTGTACTGAATGTTCTAAGTCTTTTATCACATTCTTTTATCTCCCCTGATTATACACAAAAATGCTCTCAGACTTTTTGTGTTTCTTTTTTCTGTTTTCTGCATGGTTGTCAGCAAGTACTAGATTACATGCATCATTGTGACCTTCTGCAGTATAATGTAAATGTTGAAATTGCAAGATAATGATAGACATAGTTAAATTATTGGTGTTTACATTTTTCAGTTGCCATTTTAATCTTGTGAATTTTAATCAGAATGTTATCCATCTTTACATACCATCATTCTATATATCTATCTATCTATATCTCAGATGCCTGTTCCCAACTGGAACTCCCTCATAGGTGTGGCCATGGCAATAGACTCTCCAATTAAATGCCATAGAGCCATATCTCACTCATTCTTGCCATATTTTCAACCATTTCAGTACACACTTTTCAGCTCTCTCAACCACACCTCTCTGATACCCTTTTATTACTCGATCAGACCCCCTTACATTACATATTGTCCTCAGACATTTCATTTTTAACCCATCCACCCTCCTCTGCACAGACTCATCCCGCCCATGTCTCACATCCATATGATATTGTTGACAGTACTATACTTTCAAACATACCTTTTGCCCTACTTTCAAACATACCCACTTTTGCCCTCCCAGACAATGACCCATCTTTCCATATATTCTTCAATGCTCCCAGAACCCACTTGCCCACCGTATGACTCACTTCCACTTCCATGTTTTCCTTCACTGCCATGTCCACTCCCAAGTGTCTAAAACACTTTATTTCCTCCAATTTTTCTCCATTTAAACTCAACACCCCAACAAACTTGACCCTCTGCTCTTCCAAACCTATTAATGTTGCTTTTATTCACACTTACTCTCAACTTTCTCCTTTCATGCACTCTGCCAAACTCCTCACCAACTTCTGCAGTTTCTCACTTGAATTTGCCGCCAGTGCTATATCATCATACAACAACCAACTCATTAAACAAGACCCATCATCCCTTACAGGCTGCATACTCACCCCTTTGTCTAAGACTCTCACATTGACCTCCCTTACCTCCCAATTGATTAACAAATTTAACAGCCTTGGAGACAGCAAACACCCTTGCTGCAGACCAACCTTCATTTGGAACCACTCAATCTCCTCTCTTCCCACTTATACACATGCCTTATGCCCTTGCTGAAATTCTCACTTCTGAAAGCTTTCCTTTTACAACTTGTATCTTGAAGACCTTCTACAGGGCATCTCTATCAGTGCTGTCATATGCTTTCTCCAGATGCATAAATGCCACATTCAGATCCTTCTGTTTCTCTGAATATTTGTCAGAGTTTCTTCAAAGCAAACAACTGATCTCTTCCACTTCTGAAATCACACTGCTCCTTCCCAATATGATGCTTCGTACATGGCTTCACCCACACAGTCTTTACTCTTCCATACAACTTACCAGTTACACTTAACAAGCTTATGCCCCTATCCTTTATACAGTGGCACCACTCCATTATCCATACATATATTGAAAATCCTAACTAACTAGTTTGCATCACAGTCAACCCTTTCATTTGTATAAACACAGACTTCTTGAAAGAAATGGGTAAAGAAATTGCCATAGACAGTAGAATAGAGCATGCAAGAACAAATTACTGCATTTCTTTTTATGGAGTATGAAGTCTTAATTTCCTTGCAATCATTAGAGTTTTTCTGTGGCCTTATAATACCTCAATATTTCATTATGAACTCCTTCTCGATAACCCTTGGTGCTAAAGGGAGAAGTAGTGAGCTATAGTGCAATGTATTGATATGTAAGAACTGCTGGTTGTGGTTGTTGAAAATTGAATGAATCCCATCAATCATCAAAAATTGTGAGGGGACAAAAAAATTGTGAAGGGACATCTTATTGTATCCAAACCTTTTTCAGTAAAGAATGTTTCTTTAAGGGACCCAGTTGCCTTGTATGTCAGAGGCTGTGTATTCTGGGAGGTAGCTTCCACTATTGGTCTTGCTTAGAATCATGAAGGAGTTTATTGCAAAGGTAAAGGTCTGTAGTTTGTACTATAATATGTCTATCATTGATACCTTACTCTGTATGTAGTTATTCTGATGTGGCCTTGGGGCTCCTACCATTGGGCCAAAGGGACCCTAGTTTGTCAAAATGACTCTTAAACCTCAAGGGACACTATTCATGAACAGTTTCTGGTGTTGGTTCTTATGCTGTACTTGCATGATTTGCTTCTTCTCTCTCTCATTTAAACTGAAAGGTATGTTTAACGATATGTCACAAGCAAGAACTGCCTCAATCTTTACCCATATAACTTGATAGTAAGATCAGCAGTATCAGTTTGCTAGCCTTATTTATGTAGTGCTGGTATTACTAGCATTAGGCCAGCAGGACACTAGTGTGTCAAGATCATTCTTAACCCACAAGGGACTTCAGCTATACTTGAACAATCTTCAGTAATGGTACTCATGCTGTACTTCCATGGTTTGTCTCTTCTCTCTCCCATTTAAGTTAGAGGGCATGTACTTGCATGGTTTGTCGCTACTCCTCTCCCTCATTTAAGTTAAAGGGCATGTTTTATTGATTGATTTATTCATTTATTATACTTTGTCGCTGTCTCCCGCGTTAGTGAGGTAGTGCAAGAAAACAGATGAAAGAATGGCCCAACCCACCCACATACACATGTATATACATACATGTCCACACATGCACATATACATACCTATACATCTCAACGTATACATATATATATATATATATATATACACACACAGACATATACATATATACACATGTACATAACTCATACTTTCTTTCTTTCATACTATTTGCCATTTCCCATGTTAGCAGGTAGTGTTAAGAACAGAGGACTGGGCCTTTGAGGGAATATCCTCACCTGGCCCCCTTCTCTGTTCCTCCTCTTGGAAAATTAAGAAAGAAAAAAAAAGGAGAGGGGAGGATTTCCAGCCACCTGCTCCCTCCCCTTTTAGTCGCCCTCTACGATACGCAGGGAATACGTGGGAAGTATTCTTTCTCCCCCATCCCCAGGGATATAATTCATAATGTCTGCCCTTATTCATTCCTGTCGCCATCCCGCCACACATGAAATGAAAAACCCCCTCCCCCGGTATGTGCGCGAGGTAGCACTAGGAAAAGACAACAAAGGCCACATTCGTTCACACTCAGTCTCTAGCTGTCATGTGCAATTCACCGAAATGACAGCTCCCTTTCCACATCCAGGCCTGACAAACCTTTCCATGGTTTACCCCAGACGCTTCACATGCCCTGGTTCAATCCATTGACAGCACGTCGACCCCAGTGTACCACATCGTTCCAATTCACTCTATTCCTTGCACACTTTTCACCCTCCTGCATGTTCAGGCCTTGATCACTCAAAATCTGAGTCAAACATACATTAAATAATCTTACCAAGAAGTCAACAATACAGTCACCCCCTTTTTTTAATAAATTCCACTGCAATACCATCCAAACCCGCTGCCTTGCCGGCTTTCATCTTCCACAAAGCTTTTACTACCTCTTCTCTGTTTACCAAATCATTCTCCTAACCCTCTCACTTTGCACACCACCTCGACCAAAACCCCCTATATCTGCCACTCTTATCGTCAAACACATTCAACAAACCTTCAAAATACTCACTCCATCTCCATCTCATATCACCACTACTTGTTATCACCTCCCCATTACCCTCCTTCACTGATGTTCCCATTTGTTCCCTTGTCTTACGCACTTTATTTACCTCCTTCCAAAACATCTTTTTATTCTCCCTAAAATTTAATGATACTCTCTCCCCCCAACTCTCATTTGCCCTCTTTTTTGCCTCTTGCACCTTTCTCTTGACCTTCTGCCTCTTTCTTTTATACATCTCCCAGTAATTTGCATTTTTTCCCTGCAAAAATCGTCCAAATGCCTCTCTCTTCTCTTTCATTAATAATCTTACTTCTTCATCTCACCACTCACTACCCTTTCTAATCTGCCCACCTCCAATGCTTCTCATGCCACAAGCATCTTTTGCACAAGCCATCACTGCTTCCCTAAATACATCTCATTCCTCCCCTACTCCCCATACATCCTTTGTTCTTACCTATTTCCATTCTGTACTCAATCTCTCCTGGTACTTCCTCACACAAGTTTCCTTCGCAAGCTCACTTACTCTCACCACTCTCTTCACCCCAACATTCTCTCTTCTTTTCTGAAAACCTCTACAGATCTTTACCTTCACCTCCACAAGATAATGATCAGACATCCCTCCAGTTGCACCTCTCAGCACACTAACATCAAAAAGTCTCTCTTTCACACGCCTATCAATTAACACGTAATCCAATAATGCTCTCTGGCCATCTCTCCTACTTTCATACATATACTTATGTATATCTCTCTTTTTAAACCAGGTATTCCCAATCACCAGTCCTTTTTGAGCACATAAATCTACAAGTTCTTCACCATTTTCATTTACAACACTGAACACCCCATGTACACCAATTGTTCCCTCAACTGCCACATTACTTACCTTTGCATTCACGTCTCCCATCACTATAACCCGGTCTCGTGCATCAAAACTACTAACACACTCACTCAGCTGCTCCCAAAACATTTGCCTCTCATGATCTTTCTTCTCATGCCCAGGTGCATATGCATCAATAATCACTCATCTCTTTCCATCCACTTTCAGTTTTACCCATATCAATCTAGAGTTTATTTTCTTATGCTGTATCACATACTCCCACCACTCCTGTTTCAGGAGTAGTGCTACTCCTTCCCTTGCTCTTGTCCTCTCACTAACCCCTGACTTTACTCCCAAGACATTCCCAAACCACTCTTCCCCTTTACCCTTGAGCTTGGTTTCACTCAGAGCCAAAACATCCAGGTTCTTTCCCTCAAACAGACTACCTATCTCCTTTTTTCTCATCTTGGTTACATCCACACACATTTAGACACCTCAGTCTGAGCCTTTGAGGAGGATTAGCATTCCCCGTGTGACTTCCTCTGTTTCCTTGTTTAGAAAGTTAAAATACAAGGAGGGGAGGGTTTCTAGCCCCCGGCTCCCATCGCCTTCTACAACACGTGAGGAATGTGTGGGAAGTATTCTTTTTCCCCTATCCTTTGTATCATTGAGGTTTTTACCAATGATTCGGCAGATATAGAATTGCACTAGGAAAAGCGTTCTGTGTATCATTGTCCATTTGTGGTAGTGGAAAAAGATGAAGATGGAAATCTCACCAATTGTCAGCACATTATAAGCCAGTCATGCATGTTACTTTAATGTTAAATGTTTATACAGCAACAAAGTTAATTTGCATGATTGTCTTATTCTTTATTTTATATGTATTTGTTCACTGTTTCCCATGTTAGCAAGGTGGAGCCAAGAATAGATCAAGGAATGGCCACATTAGCTTAAATCCACTTTCTTGCTGTCATGTGTAATGTACCAAAACTACATCCAATATCCACAACCCGACTTCACAGACCTTTCCGTAATTTCCTGTGACTGCTTCATACACCCTGTTTCAGCTCCCTGACAGCGTGTCACTCCCTCCATACCTCATTGCTCCAGTCATCTGTATTCCATGCATGCATAGCACCTTCCTGCATGGTCAAGCCCTGAACATCTTCGAGCTGAAACAGACGTCATATCCCTCCTTGTTATCTAGGTTATATCCACACATTCCAGCCTGAGAAAGTTTTTCTCTTACCCTTCTCCTCCTTGTTAGTATGGTCTCCTGGTTCATAAGACAACTGGCACTGGAAAGAAACATAAGTTTTCGAATGTGAAAAACTCTCTCTGGGACAGTTACCCACTGATACTTTCCTTGTTGTTTTCCCATCTTTATTACCCTTTCCTTTGAAAAATCTGTCTCTAACTGCCTTTTATCTTTGTTGGGTTGATGTGTGTGTTCTGAGATTAATGAGATGCATCTCAGTTAGTGAGCTGGGATGATGATGTCATCATTGAGTGGAACTGGATTGAGCCATGCTGTTGAAATCTGATCATGTGCAAAATGCATACGACAAAAAGGGTAGTTGGTTATGTCTCAGATACTTTAGGGTAATGTCATTTAACATTTCATGGGTGTTTCAGCTCACTTTCCTAACATGTTTAACTTTTTCCAGATTCATTTCAGCGTGGATGACGTGAAGGTACCGGATGTTCCAGGAATGTTCACTACTTTTCTTGTGAAACATCAGCCATTGTTTGTGGATCCAAGAATGTTCAAGGAACTGGAGCACTATGGACGTCTGATGGGCTATGATAAGCCAATTGATTTCCATCTTGGGGATCCAGATAAGAAAGACGGACATTCATGAAGATGCATATTAATGTAAATCAACTTAAAGTTGATAAAGAGAGTTATATAAGAAATGCACTGTATATACAAATTTTATAAAAATACATTATATATAAATATCAAAAGGGAAATCTTATTTATGTCATCAGGAATTATGTGCACTGCTTATAAGCCTTCACTCACATTTTTCTGCCTTCAGAAACTCACATACATGCCTGCCCATGTACCCAAACATACCCATTTATCCATTAGTCCACCTAAGCTAACTAACATGTTTAGTGGAAAGGGCAGTTATAGATATTGAGTGAAATTTACTGATATCCATCTAAACTCATCTGTTGATGATGATATACTTTTGATTCATGTTTTCTTTCCATTTTTCTTTTGCATAGCATTCTTTCCTATTTTTTTGGGTGGAAGGTTTAACAGATCTTGATGAAAAGAAGACTTTAACAAGAAAATACAGTAAGTGTACGATAGGTACATAGTATGCATAATGATTCAGCTTCACACAAACACATACATATCCAGCTAATAGATAAGGATCAGAGGAAGGCAAAGAAGATGGCACTTGAAATAAAAGGATTTTAATTTGCTGACCTTGAAAGACTGAAGAATAAGGGGTGATCTGGTTACAACTTTCAAGTTTTTGAAACAGATCAATGACATGGACAGTGAACAGTTCTTTTAGAGAAGTAGGGATAGAGCAACTAGAGGGCATAGCACAGAATTAAAAAAGCATTTTTTTTAAAAAAAAGATGTAGAAAAGTACTTTTATATTAGGAGAGTGGTGGATGAATGGAATAGAATGGCTGAGAATGGATAATGCAGACAGCATGCATAAATTTAAGATATAGAGAATGTTCAAGAGATAGGGGCCTTACAGGTGTAAAACTTCCTCCCCATACAGCTGAACGGGAAACAGAAGGAGTCAAGCGGGGAGTACTCATACTCCTTGAAGGCTCAGACTGGGGTGTCTGAATGTGTGTGGATGTAACCAAGATGAGAAGAAAGGAGAGATAGGTAGTATGTTTGAGGAAAGAAACCTGGAGATGTTCTGGCTCTGAGTGAAACAAAGCTCAAGGGTAAAGGGGTAGAATGGTTTGGAAAAGTCTTAGGAGTTAAGTTGGGTTGGTGAGAGGACAAGAGCTAAGGAAAGAGTAGCACTAATCCTGAAGTAGGAGTTGTGGGATTGTGTGGTAGAGTGTATAAGAAAGTAAATTGTAGATTGACGTGGGTAAAACTGAAAGTGGATGGAGAGATGGGTGATTATTGGTGCCTATGCACCTGGCCATGAGAAGAAAGGTCATGAGAGGCAAGTGATTTGGGAGCAGCTGAGTGAGTGTCAGCAGCTTTGATGCATGAGACTGGGTATTAGTGATGGGTGATTTAAATGTGGAGGTGAGTAATGTGGCAGTTGAGGGTATAATTTGTGTTCATGGGGTGTTCAGTGTTGTGAATGGAAATGGTGAAGAGGTTGTGGATTTGTGTGCTGAAAGAAGACTGGTGTTTGGGAATACCTGGCTTAAAAAGAGATTTACATAAGTATACATATGTGAGTAGGAAAGATGGTCAAAGGGCATTATTGTATTACATGTTAATTGATAGGCATGTAAGAGAGAGACTTTTGGATGTTAATGTGCTGAGAGGGGCAGCTGGAGGGATGACTGATCACTATCTTGTGGAGGCGAAGGTGAAGATTTGTAGAGGTTTTCAGAAAAGAAGCGAGAATGTTGGGGAGGGGAGAGTGGTGAGAGTAAGTGAGCTTGGAAAGGAGACTTGTGTGAGGAAGTACCAGGAGAGATTGAGTGTTGAATGGCAAAAGGTGAGAGCAAATGATGTGAGGGGAGTGGGTGAGGAATAGGACGGCATATGCAAAAGATGCATGTGGCATGAGAAAGTTGGGAGGTAGGCATATTGTAAAGGATAGTGAGTGGTGGGATGAAGAAGTAAAGTTGTTAGTGAAAGAGAAAAGAGAAGCTTTTGGATGATACTTGCAAGGAAGGAGTGCAGATGACTGGGAGATATGTAAAAGAAAGGATACTTGCAAGGAAGGAGTGCAAATGACTGGGAGATGTGTAAAAGAAAGCAGCACGAGGTCAAGAGGAAGGTGTGAGGGTTGAAAATGAGGACAAATGAGAGTTGGGAAGAATAAAAAGATGTGCATAAGACAAGAGAACAAATGGGAAGATTGGTGAAGGGGGTAAAGGGGAAGTAATAACAGTTAGCAATGAGGTGAGAAGGAGATGGAGTGAGTATTTTGAAGGTTTGTTGAATGTGTTTGATGATAGAGTGTTAGATTTAGGGTGTTTTTGTCGGGGTGGTGTGTGTGAAGTGAGAGGGTCAGGGAGAATGGTTTGGTTAAGAGAGAAGAGGTAGTGAAAGCTTTGTGGAAGATGAAATGTGGCGGGTTTACGTGACAATAGCGGACAATGGCCTGATTGGCCCACAATTAGGTTGTCTGAAAAAGAAATTTAACTTGGCAATAAAAATGTAATTCCGCTCAGTACTTTTGAAGCTATCACCAACTCCCCACTGCAGCACATTATCCTTGTAGTGTCTGCTGTCGTTTATATGTTTATTTCTGGTGTGTTTCTCGAAGTATACTTGAATTTATGAAATATTTGTCTAAATGACTTTTGAGAGTATTTATAGTTTTAGCATTCACTATGTTTGACGGTAATTTATTCCATTGTTCAATACACCTATAGGAAAAGAAGCTTTTTCCTACATCTGTACTATGTCTTTTAAGTTTGACTATTATTTCATTTGTCCTAGTAACCATATCTTCATATATTTTGAAAAGATGCTTGTGGTTTACTTTATCAAATTTGTTCAGAATTTTAAACACTTGGATTAAGTTGCTGCAAAGTCTATGTTTTTTAAGGGAGAGATCCAATCATTTTAGCCTCTCTTGTATGCCAGATTTCTAAAGGATGGGATCAATTTTGTCGCATATCTTTGTACTCACTCTCATTTTTCCTCGTCTTTCTTATAGTTTGGGGACCAAAACTGGACTGCATATTCAAGGTGCGGTCTCACTAGAGAATTATAAAGTGTGAGAATTGTGTCTGGTGTCTTATAATCTATGTTCCAGGCTATGAAACCTAACATTTGGTTTAATTTTTTACTTGCTGCTTGACACTGTTTAGTTTATTTCAAACTGTTGCAAATGACAACTCCAAGGTCCTTTTCATTTACTTTAGTTAGAGAGTTTCCAGATAGTTTGTATTCATAACGTATATTCTTGTCTCCAAAGTGCATGACTTCACACTTGTCTACATTAAACTTCATTTGCCATCTGTCTGACCACTTTGCTAGTAAATTAAGATCTCTTTGAATCATTTCGCAGTCCCACATGTTTACAGCTCTACCTCCTAGTTAAGTTTTGTCAGCAAATTTGGAGATCTTAGAAATGAGACTGAATTCTAGGTCGTTAATGTATATTATGAAAAGAATTGGGCCTAGGACTGATCCCTGTGGCACACCACTCATTTGTCTAGCCAGTCTGAGGCCTCGCCATTTGATATTACACATTACTTTCTTCTGGTAAGCCAGTCTCTGATCCATGTACAGAGTTCTTCACCAATTCCGTGTGCTTTGAGTTTATTTTAAAGTCTCTTGTGCGGTACACTTATCTAAAGCTTTTTGGAAATCTAAATATACTACATCAGACGGTAATTTTTCATCTCAATTTTGATAAATGACATTAAAAACTCCAGCAAATTCGTTGAGCAGGATCTTCTATATTGGAAAACATGTTGGTTGTCCAATATAATTTTGTGTTCCTCTAGAAACAGGACAATTTTATCTTGTATTATTTTTTCCATCATTTTACTTAACACTGACATAATACCAACGGAGCAGTAGTTCGAGGCACCCTCTTTGTCTTCTTTTCGATATATAGGAGTAGCATTTGCTACTTTCCAGTCAGTTGGCACTTGACCATCCAATTTTATCTTGTATTATTTTTTTCATCATTTTACTCAACAGTGACATAACGCCAATTGAGCAGTATTTGAGGCACACTCTTTGTCTTCTTTTTTATATGTAGGAGTAACATTTGCTAGTTTCCAGTCAGTTGGGGCTTGACCATCCAATAGAGATTTGTTGAATATTTTTTTTATGGGATATGTCAGCTGTCTCAATACCTCCTCTAAAAATCTTGACGCAAAGTCATATGGGCCGTTGGATTTGTTAAGATTGAATTGGTCCAGGTATTTAAGTGCTTCAGAGTTTTTTATTTCTCTAAACTTCAATTCTTTTTCATCAGATCCTTGAAACATTTTCATTGGTTGCAGTATTGGAGTTGTTTCTTCAAATGTGAATATGGAGTTAAAAGAATAGCTTAGTATGGTAGCCATTTCCTTGTCAGTAGTGTGTAGTGTTTGTTTTGTAATGGTCCAATTTCTTCTTTTACTGTTTTCCTTTATCTTATATATTTGAAGAATTCCTTAGAAATATTCTTAACTTTGAAAGATATTCTTTTTTCTTTGCAGTGCTTATTCTGTCTTATGACCTTCATACACTCCCTTTGGATTTTCATTAATTCCTGGCAATTTTCATCAGGTCTCATTGATTTTAATTTCTTATATGTTTTCTTCTTTTAGTGAATTAGTCCTTCTGTTCTCCTTTTCATCCATGATGGTTTTGAAATATTGCAAGGTCTCTTTGTTATTCGTGGAATATGTTTATTTTCAATCTCGAGTAGTGTGTTTTTAGAATTATTCCACATTTCCTCTACTGTGTAAACATCAAGAAGTTTTGTCCGATTGGTACTGCGAATTTCTTGCTAATGTTTTCAAATTTTGCTTGCCTGCAATCTGGGATGAAGAGCTTGTTGTCATTTATTTCATAATCCAAATTTATCTCCAATCTAATCATATTGTGACTGCTGTTTGGCAAGCTCTCTTCTACTTTGCAATAGTTGATTAAGTTTGTGCCACTGGTGAGGACAAGATCAAGAATGTTTTTACCTCTAGTTTTTTTAAATTAACTGTTCTAGAAAAGCATCTTCAATCAGTTCCCTTATTCTCGTTCCCCTTTCGTCATCTGTTAACATATTCCAGTTTATGTTTTGACTGTTGAAGTCTCCTCCTATCATAATTTCCTTACTGTTTATTATACTTTTGATTTCATCATATGATATCTTATTATTGCCTTCTTTTTGTTTAGAAGGTCTTTAGATAACGCTTAGATATAGTTCACTTTTGAACTTGTCGGTAATGCCAAAATAAAGAGAGTCGTAAGTGTGTGTGTCTACTTTGGTGATCTTAATAGCACTTAGACTGTTATCAATGTAGATCAAAACTCCACCACCTACCCTCTACAAGCGATCTTTCATGGAAGCAGAAGTGAATCATAGGGTGGGGGAGGGGACGAAAATTCTGGGAGCCTTGAAGAATGTGTGGAAGTCGAGAACATTATCTCGGAAAGCAAAAATGGGTATGTTTGAAGGAATAGTGGTTCCAACAATGTTGTATGGTTGCGAGGCATGGGCTATGGATAGAGTTGTAAGCAGGAGGGTGGATGTCCTGGAAATGAGATGTTTGAGGACAATATGCGGTGTGAGGTGGTTTGATCGAGTAATTAATAATAGGGTAAGAGAGATGTGTGGTAATAAAAAGAGTGTGGTTGAGATAGCAGAAGAGGGTGTTTTGAAATGGCTTGGTCACATGGAGAGAATGTGTGAGGAAAGATTGACAAAAAGGATATGTGTCAAAGATGGAGGGAATGAGGAGAAGTGGGAAACCAAATTAGAGGTGGAAAGATGGAGTGAAAAAGATTTTGAGCGATCGGGGCCTGAACATGCAGGAGGGTGAAAGGCATGTAAGGAATAGAGTGAATTGGAATGATGTGGTATAGCTGGGGTCGACGTGCTGTCACTGGATTGAACCAGGGCATGTGAAGTGTCTGGGGTAAACCATGGAAAGTTCTGTGGGGCCTGGATGTGGAAAGGGAGCTGTGGTTTCTGTGCATTATTACATGACAGCTAGAGACTGAGTATGAACGAATGTGGCCTTTGTTGTCTTTTCCTAGCACTACCTCGCACACATGAAGGGGGAGGGGGTTGTTATTTCATGTGTGGTGAGATGGCAATGGGAACGAATAAAGGCAGACAGTATGAATTATGTACATGTTTATATATGTATATGTCTGTGTGTATATATATGTATACGTTGAGATGTATAGGTATGTATATTTGCATGTGTGGATGTGTATGTATATACATGCGTATGTGGGTGGGTTGGGCCGTTCTTTTGTCTGTTTCCTTGCGCTACCTCGCTAACACGGGAGACAGCGACAAAGCAAAATAATATAATAATAATAATAATAATAATAATAATAATAATAATAATAATAATAATGTATATGTCTGAGTGTGTATATATATGTGTATGCGTTGGGATGTATAGGTATGTATATGTGCATGTGTGGAGGTGTATGTATATACATGTGTGTGTGGGTGGGCTGGGCCATTCTTTCATCTGTTTCCTTGCGCTACCTCGCTAACGTGGGAGACAGTGACAAAGTATAATAAATGAATAAATATCGTTGAGATGTATAGGTATATTTATGTGCGTGTGTAGACGTGTTTCTATATAGATGTGTATGTGGGTGGGGTTGGGCCATTCTTTCGTCTGTTTCCTTGCGCTACCTTGCTGATGCGAGAGACGGCTACAAAGTATAATAGTTTGTATCTGGGTATTACTAACTCGGTGATTAAGTTTTTTATCTTAGAGTTTACCCATGTTTCTGAGATTGCAATAGTGTTTGCTTTTTCAGTAACTGCTTGTGATATAAATTTTTTTATTACTATTATTATACTTTGTTGCTGTCTCCCACATTAGCGAGGTAGCTCAAGGAAACAGACGAAAGAATGGCCCATCCCACCCACATACACATGTATATACATACACATCCACACACACAAATATACATACCTATACATCTCAATGTATACATATATATATATATATATATATATATATATATATATATATATATATTTTTTTTTTTTTTTTTATACTTTGTTGCTGTCTCCCGCGTTTGCGAGGTAGCGCAAGGAAACAGACGAAAGAAATGGCCCAACCCCCCCCCATACACATGTATATACATACGTCCACACACGCAAATATACATACCTACACAGCTTTCCATGGTTTACCCCAGACGCTTCACATGCCTTGATTCAATCCACTGACAGCACGTCAGCCCCGGTATACCACATCACTCCAATTCACTCTATTCCTTGCCCTCCTTTCACCCTCCTGCATGTTCAGGCCCCGATCACACAAAATCTTTTTCACTCCATCTTTCCACCTCCAATTTGGTCTCCCTCTTCTCCTTGTTCCCTCCACCTCCGACACATATATCCTCTTGGTCAATCTTTCCTCACTCATCCTCTCCATGTGCCCAAACCACTTCAAAACACCCTCTTCTGCTCTCTCAACCACGCTCTTTTTAT
The DNA here is from genome assembly GCF_036320965.1 of Panulirus ornatus. Classification (NCBI taxonomy): domain Eukaryota; kingdom Metazoa; phylum Arthropoda; class Malacostraca; order Decapoda; family Palinuridae; genus Panulirus; species Panulirus ornatus. The sequence goes on along the minus strand of NC_092294.1, from coordinate 6,379,109 downwards.
TTCCACACATCTATCTTACCCTTACGTTACTCACTCGATCAAACCACCTCACACCACACATTGTCCTCAAACATCTCATTTCCAGCACATCCATCCTCCTGCGCACAACTATATCCATAGCCCACGCCTCGCAACCATACAACATTGTTGGAACCACTATTCCTTCAAACATACCCAAACATGGTTGTTTAATTTGTTTATGGATGGGGTTGTTAGGGAGGTAAATGCAAGAGTTTTGAAAGAGGGGCAAGTATGAAGTCTGTTGGGGATGAGAGAGCTTGGGAAGTGAGTCAGTTGTTGTTCGCTGATGACACAGCACTGGTGGCTGATTCATGTGTGAAACTGCAGAAGCTGGTGACTGAGTTTGGTAAAGTGTGTGGAAGAAGAAAGTTAAGAGTAAATGTGAATAAGAGCAAGGTTATTAGGTACAGTAGGGTTGAGGGTCAAGTCAATTGGGAGGTGAGTTTGAATGGAGAAAAACTGGAGGAAGTGAAGTGTTTTAGATATCTGGGAGTGGATCTGGCAGCGGATGGAACCATGGAAGCGGAAGTGGATCATAGGGTGGGGGAGGGGGCGAAAATTCTGGGGGCCTTGAAGAATGTGTGGAAGTCGAGAACATTATCTCGGAAAGCAAAAATGGGTATGTTTGAAGGAAGGGCAAGGAATAGAGTGAATTGGAGCGATGTGGTATACAGGGGTTGACGTGCTGTCAGTGGATTGAATCAAGGCATGTGAAGCGTCTGGGGTAAACCATGGAAAGCTGTGTAGGTATGTATATTTGCGTGTGTGGACGTGTGTATGTACATGTGTATGGGGGGGGGGTTGGGCCATTTCTTTCGTCTGTTTCCTTGCGCTACCTCGCAAACGCGGGAGACAGCGACAAAGTATAAAAAAAAAAAAAAAAAAAAATATATATATATATATTCCCACGTATTCCCTGCGTGTCGTAGAAGGCGACTAAAAGGGGAGGGAGCGGGTGGCTGGAAATCCTCCCCTTTCTTGTTTTTTTTTTTTAATTTTCTAAAAGAAGGAACAGAGAAGGGGGTCAGGTGAGGATATTCCCTCTAAGGCCCAGTTCTCTGTTCTTAACGCTACCTCGCTAACGCGGGAAATGGCAAATAGTATAAAAAAAAAAAAAAAAAAAATATATATATATATATATATATATATATATATATATATATATATACACACACACACAGACATATACATATATGCACATGTGCATAATTCATACTGTCTGTCCTTATTCATTCCCGTCGCCACCTTGCCACACATGGAATGACAACTCCCTCCCCCCGCATGTGCACGAGGTAGCGCTGGAAAAGACAACAAAGGCCACATTCATTCACACTCAGTCTCTAGCTCCCTTTCCACATCCAGGCCCCACAAAACTGTCGATAGTTTACCCCAGATGCTCCACATGCCCTGGTTCAATCCATTGACAGTTCGTCGACCCTGGTATACCATATCGTTCCAATTCACTCTATTCCTTGCATGCTTTTCACCCTCCTGCATGTTCAGGCCCCGATCACTCAAAATCTTTTTCACTCCATCTTTCCACCTCCAATTTGGTCTCCCACTTCTCCTCGTTCCCTCCACCTCTGACACATATATCCTCTATGTCAATCTTTCCTCACTCATTCTCTCCATGTGACCAAACCATTTCAAAACACCCTCTTCTGCTCTCTCAACCACACTCTTTTTATTACCACACATCTCTCTTACCCTTTCATTACTCACTCGATCAAACCACCTCATACCACATATTGTCCTCAAACGTCTCATTTCCAGCACATCCACCCTTCTCCGCACAACTCTATCTATAGCCCATGCCTCGCAACCTTACAACATTATTGGAACCACTATTCCTTCAAACATACCCATTTTTGCTTTCCGAGATAACGTTCTCGACTTCCACACATTTTTCAATTGTCCCAGAACTTTCGCCCCCTCCCCCCCACCCTATGATTCGCTTTCGTTTCCATGGTTCCATCCGCTGCCAAATCCACTCCTAGACCTCTAAAACACTTCACTTTCTCCAGTTTTTCCCCATTCAAACTTACTTCCCAGTTGACTTGTACCTCAACCCTACTGTACCTAATAACCTTGCTCTTATTCACATTTACTCTCAGCTTTCTTCTTTCACACACTTTACCAAACTCAGTCACCAGCTTATGCAGTTTCTCACACGAATCAGCCATCAGTGCTGTATCATCAGTGAACAACAACTGACTCACTTCCCAAGCTCTCTTGTCCACAACAGACTGCATACTTGCCCCTCTTTCCAAAACTCTTGCATTCACCTCCCTAAAAACCCCATCAATAAACAAATTAAACAACCATGGAGACATCCGCACCCCTGCCTTAAACCAACATTCACTGAGAACCAACCACTTTCCTCTCTTCCTACTCATACACATGCCCTACATCCTCAATAAAAGCTTTTCGCTGCTTCAAAGAACTTGCCTCCCTCACCATATATTCTTGATACCTTCCACAGAGCATCTCTATCAACTCTATCATATGCCTTTTCCAGATCCATAAATGCTACATACAATTCCACTTACTTTTCTAGGTATTTCTCACATACATTCTTCAAAGCAAACACCTGATCCACACATCCTCTACTACTTCTGAAACCACACTGCTCTTCCCCAATCTGATGCTCTGTACATGCCTTCAGCATCTCAGTCAATACCCTCCCATATAATTTCCCAGGAATACTCAACAAACTTATGCCCCTGTAATTTGAGCACTCACTCTTATCCCCTCTGCCTTAGTACAACGGCACTATGCAAGCACTCTGCCAGTCCTCAGGCACCTCACCATGAGTCATACATACATTAGATAACCTTACCAACCAGTAATGTGCCAGTTCAGGAAATAATTGGAGTACATGGGGTGTTCAGTGTTGTAAGTCGAAATGGTGAAGAGCTTGTAGAGTTGTGATGAAAAGGACTGGTGATTGGGAATACCTGGTTTAAAATGAGAGATATACATAAGAATACGTATGTGAGCAGGAGAGATGGCCAGAGAGTGTTATTGGAATACGTGTTAATTGATAGGCGCATGATAGGGAGACTTTTGGATGTTAATGTGCTGAGAGGTGCAACTGGAGAGATGTCTGATCATTATCTTGTGGAGGCGAAGGTGAAGATTTGTAGAGGTTTTCAGAGAAGAAGGGAGAATGTTGGGATGAAGAGAGTGGTGAGAGTAAGTGAGCATGGGAAGAAGACTTGTGCGAGTAAGTATCAGGAGAGACTGAGCGCAGAATGGAAAAAAGGTGAAAGCAAAGGACGTAAGGGGAGTGGAGTAGGAGTGAGATGTATTTAGGGAAGCAGTGATGGCTTGCACAAAAGATGCTTGTAGCATGAAAAAGGTGGGAGGTGGGCATATTAGAAAGGATAGTTATTGGTGGGATGAAGAGGTAAGATTGTTAGTGAAAGAGAGGAGAGAAGCATTTGGACGATTTTTGCAAGGAAGTAGTGTACAAAAGAGGCAGGTCAAGCGAAAAGTGCAAGAGGTGAAGAAGAGGGCAAATGAGAGTTGGAGTGCGAGAGTATAATTGAATTTTAGGGAGAATAAAAAGATGTTTTGGAAGGAGGTAAATGAAATGCGTAACAAAAGCGAACAAATGGGAACATCAGTGAAGGGGGAAAGGGGGAGGTAATAACAAGTAGTGGAGATGTGAGAAGGAGATGGAGTGAGTATTTTGAAAAGGTTTGTTGAATCTGTTAAATAATAGAGTGGCAGATGAAGGTTGTTTTGGTCGAGGTGGTGTGCGAAATGAGGAGGGTCAGGGAAAATGATTTGGTAAACAGAGAAGAGGCAGAGAAAGCTTTGCAGAAGATGAAAGCCGGCAAGGCAGGCGGGTTTGGATGGTATTGCAGTGGAATTTATTTAAAAAAGGGGGTAACTGTGTTGTTGATTGGTTGGTCCTCATGGTGAAGTGCCCGAGGATCGGCGGAATGCTTGCATAGTGCCATTGTACAAAGGTAAAGGGGATAAAGGTGAGTGTTTAAATTGCAGAGGTATAAGTTTGTTGAGTATTCTGGGAAATTATATGGGAGGGTGAAGGCATGTCCAGAACATCAGACTGGGGAAGAGCAGTGTGGTTTCAGAAGTGGTAGAGGATGTGTGGATCAGGTGTTTGCTTTGAAGATGTGTTTGAGAAATACTTAGAAAAGCAAATGGATTTGTATGTAGCATTTATGGATCTGAAGAAGACATATGACAGAGTTGATAGAGGTGCTCTCAGGAAGGTATTAAGAGCATATGGTGTGGGAGGCAAGTTGCTGGAAGCAGTGAAAAGATTTTATCGAGGATGTAAGGCATGTGTTCGAGCAGGAAGAGAGGAAAGTGATTCGTTCTGAGTAATGTAGGTTTGTGGCAGGGGTTTGTGATGTCTCCATGGTTGTTTAATTTGTTTATGGATGGGGTTGTTAGTGAGGTGAATGAAAGAGTTTTGGAGAGAAAGGAAAGTATGCAGTCTGTTGTGGATGAGAGAGCTTGGGAAGTGAGTCAGTTGTTGTTCGCTGATGATACAGGGCTGGTGGCTGATTCGGGTGAGAAACTGCAGAAGCTGGTGACTGAGTTTGGTAAAGTGTGTGAAAGAGGAAAGCTGAGATTAAATGTGAATAAGAGTAATGTTATTAGGTACAGTAGGGTTGAGGGAGAAGTCAATTAGGAGGTAAGTTTGAATGGAGAAAAACTGGAGGAAGTTAAGTGTTTTAGATATCTGGGAGTGGATTTGGAAGTGGATGGAACCATGGAAGCGGAAGTGAGTCACAGGGTGGGGGAGGGGAAAAAAGTTCTGGAACGTTGAAGAATGTGTGAAAGGTGAGAACATTATCTCGGAAAGCAAAAATGGGTATGTTTTCAACAATGTTATATGGTTGCGAGGCGTGGGCTATAGATAGGGTTGTGCGGAAGAGGGTGGATGTGTTGGAAATCATATGTTGTTAGGACAATCAGTGGTGTGAGGTGGTTTGATTAAGTAATGAAAGGGTAAGAAAGATGCGTGGTAATAAAAAGAGTGTGGTTGAGAGCAGAAGAAGGTGTATTAAAATGGTTTGGTCACATGGAGAGAATGATTGAGAAAAGATGGACATGGAGGATATATGTGTCAGAGGTGGAGGGAACGAGAAATGAGAGACCTAATTGGAGGTGGAAGGATGGAGTAAAAAAGATTTTGAGCGATCAGGGCCTGAACATGCAGGATGGTGAAAGGCGTGCAAGGAATAAAGTGAATTGGAACGATGCGGTATAGTGGGGTCGACGTGCTGTCAATGGATTGAACCAGGGCATGTAAAGTTTTTTTTTAGGCATGGATATGGAAAGGGAGCTGTGGTTTCAGTGCACATTATGCATGACAGCTAGAAACTGAGCGTGAACGAATGTGGCCTTTGTTGTCTTTTCATAGCACTACCTCGCGCACGTGCGGGGGGAAGGGGGTTGTCTTTTCATATGAGGAAAGAAACCTGGATTTTTTGTCATTGGGTGAAACAAAGCTTAAGGGTAAAGGGGAAGAGTGGTTTGTTAATGTCTTGGGAGTAAAGTCAGGGGTTGGTGAGAGGACAAGAGCAAGGGAAGGAGTAGCACTACTCCTGAAACAGTTGGGGGAGTACGTGATAAAGTGTAAGAAAGTTTACTCTAGATTAATATGGGTAAAACTGAAAGTAGATGGAGTGAGATGGGTGATTATTGGTGCCTATGCACCTGGTCATGAGAAGAAAGATCATGAGAGGCAAGTGTTTTGGGAGCAGCTGAGTGCGTTAGCAGCTTTGATGCACGACACCGGTTTATAGTGATTAGTGATTTGAATGCAAAGGTGAGTAATGTGGCAGTTGAGGGTATGATTGGTGTGCCTGGGGTGTTTATTGTTAATGAAAATGGTGAAGAGCTTGTAGATTTGTGTGCTCAAAAAGGACTGGTGATTGGGAATACCTGGTTTAAAAAGAGAGATATACACAAGTATACGTAAGTAGGGGAGATGGCCAGAGAACGCTATTGGATTACATGTTAATTGATTGGCGCGTGAAAGAGAGACTCTTGGATGTTAGTGTGCCGAGAGGTGCAACTGGAAGGACGTGTGATCATTAGCTTGTGGAGGCGAAGGTGAAAATTTGTAGAGGTTTTGCAGAAAAGAAGAGAGAAAGTTGGGGTAAAGAGAGTCGTGAGAGTAAGAGAGCTTGGAAAGGAGACTTGTGTGAGGAAGTACCAGGAGAGATTGAGTGCAGAATAGAAAAATGTGAGAGGAAATGACGTAAGGGGAGTGGGGGAGGAATGGGATGTATTTAGGAGAGCAGTGATGGCTTGCAGAAACGATGCCTGTGGCATGAAAAAAGTGAGAGGTGGGCATATAAGAAAGCGTAGTGAGTGGTGGGATGAAGAAGTAAGATTGTTAGTGAAAGAGAAGAGAGAGGCATTTGGACGATTTTTGCAGGTAAATAGTGCAAATGAATGGGAGATGTATAAAAGAAAGAGGCAAGAGGTCAAGAGAAAGGTGCGAGAGGTGAAAAAGAGGGAAAATGAGAGTTGGGGTGAGTGAGTATCATTAAGTCTTAGGGAGAATAAAAAGATGTTTTGGAAGGAGGTAAATAAAGTGCGTAGGACAAGAGAGCTGATGGGAACATAGGTGTAGGGGGCAAATGGGGAGGTAATAACAAGTAGTGGTGAAGTGAGAATCATATGGAGTGAGTATTTTGAAGGTTTGTTAAATGTGTTTGATGATAAGAGTGGCAGATATAGTGTGTTTTGGTCGAGGTGGTGTGTGAAGTGAGAGGGTCAGGGAGAATGATTTGGTAAACAGAGAAGAGTCAGTGAGAGCTTTGCGGAAGCTGAAAGCCGACAAGGCGGCGAGTTTGGATGGTATTGCAGTGGAATTTATTGAAAAGGGGGTTACTGTGTTGTGACTGGTTGGTGAGGATATTCAATGTATGTATAGTTGATGGTGAAGAGCCTGAGGATTGGCGGAATGCATGCATAGTGCCATTGTACAAAGGCAAAGGGGATAAAGGTGGGTGTTCAAATTACAGAGGTATAAAAATGTTGAGTGTTCTGGGAAATTATATGGGAGGATATTGACTGAGAGGGTCAAGGCATGTACAGAGCATCAGATTGGCGAAGAACAGTGTGGTTTCAGAAGTGGTGAAGGATGTGTGGACAATTGTTTGCTTTGAAGAATGTATGTGAGAAATACTTAGAATAACAGATGGATTTGTATGTAGCATTTATGGATATGGAGATGGCATATGGTAGAATCGATGGAGATGGTCTGTTGAAGGTATTAAGAGTATATGCTGTGGGAGGTACGTTGCTAGAAGCAGTGAAGAGTTTTTATCGAGGATGTAAGGGATGTGTACGAGTAGGAAGAGAGGAAAGTGATTGGTTCACAATGAATGTCGGTGTGCGGTAGGGGTGCATGATGTCTCCATGGTTGTTTAATATATTTATGGATGGGGTTATTAGGATATGAATGCAAGAATTTTGGAGAGAGGGACAAATATGCAGTCTGTTGTTGATGAGAGAGCTTGGGAAGTGAGTCAGTTGTTCGCTGATGATACATCGCTGGTGGCTGATTCGGGTGAGAAAGTGCAGAAGTTGGTGACTGATTTTGGTAGTGTGTGATAGAAGAAAGCTCAGAGTAAATGTGAATAAGATTATGGTTATTAGGTTTAGTAGGGTTGAGGGACAAGTAAATTGGGAGGTACGTTTGAATGGAGAAGAACTGGATGAAGTGAAGTGTTTTAGATATCTGGGAGTGGATTTGGCAGCGGATGGAACCATGGAAGCGTTAGTAAGATACGGGGTGGGGGAGAGGGCGAAGGGTCTGGGAGCCTTGAAGAATGTGTGGAAAGCGAGAACGTTATCTCGGAAAGCAAAGGTAGTTATGTTTGAAGGAATAGTGGTTCCAAGAATGTTGAATGGTTGTGAGTCATGGGCTATAGTTACGATTGTGCGGAGGAGTGTGGATGTGTTGGAAGTGATATGTTTGAGGACAATATGTTGTGTGAGATGGTTTGATCGAGTAAGTAATGAAAGGATAAGAGAGATTGTGGTAATAGAAAGAGTGTGGTTGAAAGATCAGAAGAGGGTGTATTGAAATGGTTTGGTCACATGGAGAGAATGAGTGGGGAAAGATTGATAAAGACGATACATATGTCAGAGGTGGTGGGAACGAGGAGAAGTGGGAGACCAAATTGTAGGTGGAAGGATGGAGTGAAAAAGATTTTGACCAATCGGGGCCTGAACATACAGGAGGGTGAAAGGCATGAAAGGAATCGAGTGAATTGGAACGATGTGGTATAGTGGGGTCGACGCGCTGTCAGTGGATTGAACCAGGTCATGTGAAGCGTCTGGGGTAAACCATGGAAAGTTGTGTGGCACCTGGATGTGGAAATGGGACTGTGGTTTCGGTGCATTACATATAACAGCTAGAGACTGAGTGTGAACGAAAATGGCTTTTATTTTATTTTCCTAACGCTACCTCGCACTCAAGGAATCGAGTGAATTGGAATGATGTGGTATAGTGGGGTCGACGCGCTGTCAGTGGATTGAACCAGGGCATATGAAGCGTCTGGGGTAAACCATGGAAAGTTTTGTGGCACCTGGATGTGG
>NC_092294.1:6310487-6365487 GCF_036320965.1 Panulirus ornatus | reverse complement strand
CCTCACAACTAGATATGTCTGGAGTTTATCATCGTTATTTCACTATATATATATATATATATATATATATATATATATATATATATATATATATATATATATATATATATATATATATATATTTTTTTTTTTTTTTTTTTTTATACTTTGTCGCCGTCTCCCGCGTTTGCGAGGTAGCGCAAGGAAACAGACGAAAGAAATGGCCCAACCCCCCCCCCCATACACATGTACATACACACGTCCACACACGCAAATATACATACCTACACAGCTTTCCATGGTTTACCCCGGACGCTTCACATGCCTTGCTTCAATCCACTGACAGCACGTCAACCCCTGTATACCACATGACTCCAATTCACTCTATTTCTTGCCCTCCTTTCACCCTCCTGCATGTTCAGGCCCCGATCACACAAAATCTTTTTCACTCCATCTTTCCACCTCCAATTTGGTCTCCCTCTTCTCCTTGTTCCCTCCACCTCCGACACATATATCCTCTTGGTCAATCTCTCCTCACTCATTCTCTCCATGTGCCCAAACCATTTCAAAACACCCTCTTCTGCTCTCTCAACCACGCTCTTTTTATTTCCACACATCTCTCTTACCCTTACGTTACTTACTCGATCAAACCACCTCACACCACACATTGTCCTCAAACATCTCATTTCCAGCACATCCATCCTCCTGCGCACATCTCTATCCATAGCCCACGCCTCGCAACCATACAACATTGTTGGAACCACTATTCCTCAAACATACCCATTTTTGCTTTCCGAGATAGTGTTCTCGACTTCCACACATTCTTCAAGGCTCCCAAAATTTTCGCCCCCTCCCCCACCCTATGATCCACTTCCGCTTCCATGGTTCCATCCGCTGACAGATCCACTCCCAGATATCTAAAACACTTCACTTCCTCCAGTTTTTCTCCATTCAAACTCACCTCCCAATTGACTTGACCCTCAACCCTACTGTACCTAATAACCTTGCTCTTATTCACATTTACTCTCAACTTTCTTCTTCACACACTTTACCAAACTCAGTCACCAGCTTCTGCAGTTTCTCACATGAATCAGCCACCAGCGCTGTATCATCAGCGAACAACAACTGACTCACTTCCCAAGCTCTCTCATCCCCAACAGACTTCATACTTGCCCCTCTTTCCAGACTCTTGCATTCACCTCCCTTACAACCCCATCCATAAACAAATTAAACAACCATGGAGACATCACACACCCCTGCCGCAAACCTACATTCACTGAGAACCAATCACTTTCCTCTCTTCCTACACGTACACATGCCTTACATCCTCGATAAAAACTTTTCACTGCTTCTAACAACTTGCCTCCCACACCATATATTCTTAATACCTTCCACACAGCATCTCTATCAACTCTATCATATGCCTTCTCCAGATCCATAAATGCTACATACAAATATATATATATATATATATATTTCTTCATTATACTTTGTCGCTGTCTCCCGCGGTAGCGCAAGGAAACCCCCTTCCCCCTGCGTGCGCGCGGGGTAGCAATAAGAATGGAAAACAAAGGCCACATTCGTCCACTATCAGACTCTAGCTGTCATGTGTAATGCACCGAAACCACAGCTCCCTTTCCACATTCAGGCCCAACAAACCTTTCCATAGTTTACCCCAGACGCTTCACATGCCCTGGTTTAATCCAATGACAGCACGTCGACCCACATCGTTCCAATTCACTCCATTCCTTGCACGCCTTTCACCCTCCTGTATGGTCAGACCCCGATCGCTCAAAATCTTTTTCACTCCATTCTTCCACCTCCAATTTGGTCTCCCACTTCTCATTTCCTCCACAGTTGGCACATATATCCTCTTTGTCAATCTTTCCACGCTCATTCTCTCCATGTGACTAAACCGTTTCCATACACCCTTTTCTGCTCTCTGAACCACACTCTTTTTATTACCACGCATCTCTCTTACCCTTTCATTACTTACTCGATCAAACCACCTCACCCCACATATTATCCTCAAACATCTCATTTCCAACACATCCACCCTCCTTCGCACAACCCAATCTATCGCCCATGCCTCACAACTAGATATGTCTGGAGTTTATCATCGTTATTTCACTATATATATATATATATATATATATATATATATATATATATATATATATATATATTTATATATATTTTGCTTTGTCGCTGTCCCGCGTTAGCGAGGCAGCGCAAGGAAACAGACGTAAGTATGTCCCAACCCACCCACATACACTTGTATATACATACACGTCCACACACGCAAATGTACATACCTATACATCTCAACGTCTACATATATATACACACACAGACATATACGTATATACACATGTACATAATTCATACTGTCTGCCTTTATTCATTCCCATCGCCACCCAGCCACACATGAACTAACAACCCCCTCCCCCGCATGTGCGCGAAGTAGCGCTAGGAAAAGCCAAAACTAGGAAAAACAACAAAGGCCACATTCGTTTACACTCAGTCTCTAGCTGTCATGTATAATGCACTGAAACCACAGTTCCCTTTCCACATCCAGGCCCCACAGAACTTTCCATGCTTTAGCCCAGACGCTCATATACCCTGGTTCAATCCACTGACAGCACGTCGACCACGGTATACCAGATCGTTCCAATTCACTCTACTCCTTGCACGCCTTTCACCATCCTGCATGTTCAGGATCCGATTACTCAAAAATCTTTTTCACTCCATCCTTCCACCTCCAATTTGGTCTCCCAAGTCTTCTCGTTCCCTCCACCTCTGACACATATATCCTCTTTGTCAATCTTTCCTCACTCATTCTTTCCATGTGACCAAGCCATTTCAATACACCCTCTTCTGCTCTCTCAACCACACTCTTTTTATTACCACACATCTCTCTTACCCTATTATTACTTACTCGATCAAACCACCTCACACCACATATTGTCCTCAAAAACATCTCATTTCCAGCACATGCACCCTCCTCAGCACAACTCTATCTACAGCCAACGCCTCACAACCATATAACATTGTTGGAACCACTATTCCTTCAAACATACCCATTTTTGCTATCTGAGATAATGTTCTCGACTTCCACACATTCTTCAACGATCCCAGAACTTTCGCCCCCTCCCCCACCCTATGATTCAATTCCGCTTCCGTGGTTCCATCCGCTGCCAAATCCACTCCCAGATATCTAAATACTTCACTTCCTCCAGTTTTTCTCCATTCAAACTTACCTCTCAATCAACTTGTCCCTCAACCCTGCTGTACCTAATAACCTTGCTCTTATTCACATTTACTCTCAGCTTTCTTCTTTCACACACTTTACCAGACTAAGTCACCAGCTTCCGCAGTTTCTCTCACGAATCAGCCACCAGCATTGTATCATCAGCGAACAACAACTGACTCACTTCCCAAGCTCTCTCATCCACAACAGACTGTTAACTTACCCCTCTTTCCAAATCTCTTGCATTCACCTCCCTAACAACCCCATCTATAAACAAATTAAACAACTATGGAGTCATCACACCCCTGCCGCAAACCTACATTCACTGAGAACCAATCACTTTCCTCTCTTCCTACACATACACATGCCTTATATCCTCGATAAAAACTTTTCACTGCTTCTAACAACTTGCCTCCCACACCATATATTCTTAGTACCTTCCACAGACCTTCTTTATCAACTCTATCATATGCCTTCTCCAGATCCATAAATGCTACATACAAATTCCTTTGCTTTTCTAAGTATTTCTCACGTGCATTCTTCAAAGGAAACACCTGATCCACACATCCTCCGCCAGTTCTGAAACCACACTGCTCTTCCCCAATCTGATTTTCTGTACATGCCTTCACCCTCTCAATCAATACCCTCCCATATAATTTACGAGGAATACTCAACAAACTTATACCTCTGTAATGTGAGCACTCACTTTTATCCCCTTTGCTTTTGTACAATGGCACTATGCAAGCGTTCCTCCAATCCTCAGGCACCTCACCATGAGTCATACATACATTAAATAACCTTACCAACCAGTCGACAATACAGTCACCCCCTTTTTTGATAAATTCCACTGCAATACCATCCAGACCCGCTGCCTTGCCTGCTTTCATCTTCCGCAAAGCTTTCTCTACCTCTTCTCTGTTTACCAAATCATTCTCCCTATACCTCTCACTTTGCACACCACCTCGACCAAAAGACCCTATATCTGCCGCTCTATCATCAATCACATTCAACAGACCTTCAAAATACTCTTTATTTAGTTCTCACATCACCACTACTTGTTATTACCTCCCCATTAGCCCCCTTCACTGAAGTTCCCATTTGTTCCCTTGTCTTACGCACGTTATTTACCTCCTTCCAAAACATCTTTTTATTCTCCCTAAAATTTAATGATACTCTCTCACCCCAACCCACCCACATACACATGTTTATACATATATGTCCACACACGCACATATACATACCAATACATGTCAACGTATTCATATATATACACACACAGACATATACATATATACACACGTACATAATTCATACTGGCTGCCCTTATTCATTTCTGTCGCCACCCCGCCACACATGAAATGACACCCCCTCCCCACGCATGTGCACGAGGTAGCGATAGGAAAAAACAAAACCCGCATTCGTTCACACACAGTCTCTAGCTGTCATGTATAATGCACCGAAACCACAACTCCCTTTCCACAACCAGGCCCCACAAAACTTTCCATGGTTTACCCTAGACGCTTCACATGTCCTGGTTCAACCCAATGACAGCACGTCGACCGCGGTATCCCACATCGTTCCATATCACTCTATTCCTTGCACGCCTTTCACCCTCCTGCATGTTCAGGCCCCGATCACTCAAAATCTTTTTCACTCCATCTTTCCACCTCCAATTCGGTCTCCCATTTCTCGTTCCCCCCACCTCTGACACATATATCCTCTTTGTCAATCTTCCCCACTCATTCTCTCCATGGGACCAAACCATTTCAAAACACCCTCTTCTGCTCTCACAACCACACTCTTTTTATTACCACACATCTCTCTTAGCCTTCCATTACTTACTCGATCAAAACACCTCACTCCACATATTGTCCTCAAACATCTCATTTCCAGCACATCCACCCTAATACGCGCAGCTATAGCTGTCATGTATAATGCACCGAAACCACAGCTCCCTTTCTACAACCATGCCCCAAAAAACATACCCATTTTTGCTTTCTGATATAACGTTTTCGACTTTAAAACATTCTTCAACGCTCCCAAAACTTTTGCCCCCTTCCCCACCTTATGATTCACTTCCGCTTCCATGGTTTCATCCGCTGCCAAATCCACTGGCAGATATCTAAAACACTTCACTTCCTCCAGGTTTCCTCCATTCAAACTTAAATCCCAATTGACCTTGTCCCTCAACCCAACTGTACCTAACAACCTTGCTCTTATTCACATTTACTCTCAGCAATCTTTGACACACTTTACCTAACTCAATCACCAGTTTCTGCAGTTTCTCACTCGAATCACCAGCAGCGCTGTATCATCAGCGAAGAACAACTGACTCACTTCCCCAAGCTCTCTCATCCACAACAGACTGCATAGTTGCCCCTCTTTCCAAAACTCTTGCATTCACCTTCCTAGCAACCCCAACCATAAACCAATTAAACATCCATGGGGACATCAAACACCCCTGCCGCAAACCAACATTCCTTGAGAACCAATCATTTTCATCTCTTCCTCTACGTACACATTCCTTACATCCTCGATGAAATCCTTTCACTGCTTCTATCAAGTTGCCTCCCACACCATATATTCTTGGTACTTTCTACAGAGCATCTCTATCAACTCTATCATATGCTTTCTCTAGATCCATAAATGCTATATACAAATCCATTCGCTTTTCTACGTATTTCTCACATACATTCTTCAAAGCAAACATCTGATCCACGCATTCTCTACCACTTCTGATACCACACTGCTCCTCCCAAATCTGATGCTCTGTACATGCTTTCATCCTCTCAATCAAAACTCCCTCATATAATTTCCCAGGAATACTCAACAAACATATACGTCTGTAATTTGAGCACTCCCTTCTTTCCCCTTTCCCTTTGTACAATGGCACTATGCAAGCATTCCGCCAATCCTATTGCACCTCACCATGAGTCATACATACATTGAATAACCTTACCAACCAGTTACCAATACAGTCACCCCCTTTTTTGATAAATTCCACTGCAATACCATCCAAAACCGCTGTCTTGCCGGCTTTCATCTTCCGCAAAGCTTTTGCTACCTCTGCTCTGTTTACCAAATCATTTTCACTAACCCTCTCACTTTGCACAGCACCTCGACCAAAACACCCTATATCTGCCACTCCATTATCCAACACATTCAACAAACTCTCGAAATACTCACTCCATCTCCTTCTCATATCACCATTACTTGTTATCGCCTCCCCATTAGCCCCCTTCACCGATGTTCCCATTTGTTCCCTTGTCTTACGCACTTTATTTACCTCCTTCCAAAACATCTTTTTATTCTTCCTAAAATTCAATGATGCTCTTTCATCCAAACTCTCATTTGCCTTATTTTTCACCTCTTGTACCTTTCTATTGACCTCCTGTCTCTTTCTTTTATACATCTCCCAGTCACTTGCATTATTTGCTTGCTAAAATTGCCCAAATGCTTCTCCCTTGTCTTCCACTAATAGTATTATTTCTTCATCCCACCACTCACTACCCTTTCTAATCAACTCACCTCCGACGCTTCTCATGCCCAAGCATTTTTTGCGTAAGCCATGACTGCTTTCCTAAATACATCTCATTCCTCCCCCACTTCTTTTACGTCCTTTGTTGTCACCTTTTTCCATTTTGTAATCAGTCTCTCCTGGTCCTTCCTCACACAAGTCTCCTTCCCAAGCTCACTCTCACCACTCTCTTCACCCCAACTTTCTTCTTTTCTGAAAACCTCTACATATCTTCACATTCGCCTCCACAAGATAATGCTCAGATATCCCTACAGTTGCACCTCTCGGCACATTAACATCCAAATGTGTCTCTTTTTAGCGCGCTTATCAATTAACACGTAATCCAATAACGCTCTCTGGCCATCTCTCCTACTTACATACGTATACTTATGTATATCTCTCTTTTTAAATCAGGTATACCCAGTCACCAGTCCTTTTCCAGCATATAAATCTACAAGGTCTTCACTATTTCCATTTACAACACTGAACACCCCCATGTACACCAATTATTCCCTCAACTGCCACATTACTCACCTTTGCATTCAAATCACCCATCACTATAACCCGGTCTCGTGCATCAAAGCCACTAACACACTCATTCAGCTGCTCCCAAAACACTGGCCTCTCATGAGCTTTCTTCTCATGCCCGGGTGTTTATGCACCAATAATCACCCATCTCTCTCCATCCGCTTCAGTTTTACCTATATCAATCGAGAGTTTACTTTATTACACTCTATTACATACTCCCATGTGTCCCTGTTGACTCATAGGAACATCTTGATCACGCGCACAATTGTGATCCTTTCCAATACATATATATATATATATATATATATATATATATATATATATATATATATATATATATATATATATATATATATATATATATATATATATATATATATATATATATATATATATATATATATATATATATATATATATATATATATATGTAAATCCCTGGGGATACGGGAGAAAGAATACTTCCCACGCATTCCTCACGTTTCGTAGAAGGCGACTAAAGGGGACGGGAGCGGGGGGCCAGAAACCCTCCCCTCCGTGTATTTTAACTTTCTAAAAGGGGAAACAGAAGAAGGAGTCACGGGAGGAGTGCTCATTCTCCTCGAAGGCTCAGATTGGGGTGTCTAAATGTGTGTGGATGTAAGCAAGATGAGAAAAAAGGAGAGATAGGTAGTATGTTTGAGGAAAGGAACCTGGATGTTTTGGCTCTGAGTGAAACGAAGCTCAAGGGTAAAGGGGAAGAGTGGTTTGGGAATGTCTTGGGAGTAAAGTCAGGGGTTAGTGAGAGGACAAGAGCAAGGGAAGGAGTAGCAGTACTCCTGAAACAGGAGTTGTGGGAGTATGTGATAGAATGTAAGAAAGTAAATTCTCGATTAATATGGGTAAAACTGAAAGTTGATGGAGAGAGATGGGTGATTATTGGTGCATATGCACCTGGGCATGAGAAGAAAGATCATGAGAGGTAAGTGTTTTGGGAGCAGCTGAATTAGTGTGTTAGTGGTTTTGATGCACAAGACCGGGTTATAGTGATGGGTGATTTGAATGCAAAGGTGAGTAATGTGGCAGTTGAGGTAATAATTGGTATACATGGAGTGTTCAGTGTTGTAAATGGAAATGGTGAAGAGCTTGTAGATTTATGTGCTGAAAAAGGACTGGTGATTGGGAATACCTGGTTTCAAAAGCGAGATATACATAAGTATACGTATGTAAGTAGGAGAGATGGCCAGAGAGCGTTATTGGATTACGTGTTAATTGATAGACGCATGAAAGAGAGACTTTTGGATGTTAATGTGCTGAGAGGTGTAACTGGAGGGATGTCTGATCATTATCTTGTGGAGGCGAAGGTGAAGATTTGTGGGAGTTTTCAGAAAAGAAGAGAGAATGTTGGGGTGAAGAGAGTGGTGAGAGTAAGTGAGCTTGGGAAGGAGACTTGTGTGAGGAAGTACCAGGAGAGACTGAGTACAGAATGGAAAAAGGTGAGAACAAAGGAGGTAAGGGGAGTGGGGGAGGAATGGGATGTATTTAGGGAAGCAGTGATGGCTTGCGCAAAAGATGCTTGTGGCATGAGAAGCGTGGGAGGTGGGTTGATTAGAAAAGGTAGTGAGTGGTGGGATGAAGAAGTGAAATTATTAGTGAAAGAGAAGAGAGAGGCATTTGGAGCATTTTTGCAGGGAAAAATTGCAAATGAGTGGGAGATGTATAAAAGAAAGAGGCAGGAGGTCAAGAGAAAGGTGCAAGAGGTGAAAAAGAGGTCAAATGAGAGTTGGGGTGAGAGAGTATCATTAAATTTCAGGGAGAATAAAAAGATGTTTTGGAAGGAGGTAAATAAAGTGCGTAAGACAAGGGAGCAAATGGGAACTTCAGTGAAGGGGGCTTATGGGGAGCTGATAACAAGTAGTGGTGATGTGAAAAGGAGATGGAGTGAGTATTTTGAAGGTTTGTTGAATGTGTTTGATGATAGAGTGGCAGATATAGGGTGTTTTGGTCGAGGTGGTGTACAAAGTGAGAGGGTTAGGGAAAATGATTTGGTAAATAGAGAAGAGGTAGTAAAAGCTTTACGGAAGATGAAAGCCGGCAAGGCAGCGGGTTTGGATGGTATTGCAGTGGAATTTATTAAAAAAGGGGGTGACTGTATTGTTGACAGGTTGGTAAGGTTATTTAATGTATGTATGATTCATGGTGAGGTGCCTGAGGATTGGCGAAATGCTTGCATAGTGCCATTGTACAAAGGCAAAGGGGATAAGAGTGAGTGCTCAAATTACAGAGGTATAAGTTTGTTGAGTATTCCTGGTAAATTGTATGGGAGGGTATTGTTTGAGAGGGTGAAGGCATGTACAGAGCATCAGATTGGGGAAGAGCAGTGTCGTTTCAGAAGTGGTAGAGGATGTGTGGATCAGGTGTTTGCTTTGAAGAATGTATGTGAGAAATACTTAGAAAAACAAATGGATTTGTATGTAGCATTTATGGATCTGGAGAAGGCATATGATAGAGTTGATAGATATGCTCTGTGGAAGGTTTTAAGAATATATGGTGTGGGAGGCAAGTTGTCAGAAGCAGTGAAAAGTTTTTATCGAGGATGTAAGGCATGTGTAGGTGTAGGAAGAGAGGAAAGTGATTGGTTCTCAGTGAATGTAGGTTTGCGGCAGGAGTGTGTGATGACTCCATGGTTGTTTAATCTGTTTATGGATGGGGTTGTTAGGGAGGTGAATGCATGAGTTTTGGAAAGAGGGGCAAGTATGCAGTCTGTTGTGGATGAGAGAGCTTGGGAAGTGAGTCAGTTGTTGTTCGCTGATGATACAGCGCTGGTGGCTGATTCGTGTAAGAAACTGCAGAAGCTGGTGACTGAGTTTGGTAAAGTGTGTGAAAGAAGAAAGTTAAGAGTAAATGTGAATAAGAGCAAGGTTATTAGGTACAGTAGGATTTAGGGTCAGGTCAATTGGGAGGTAAGTTTGAATGGAGAAAAACTGGAGGAAGTGAAGTGTTTTAGATATCTGGGAGTGGATCTGGCAGCGGATGGAACCATGGAAGCGGAAGTGATTCATAGGGTGGGGGAGGGGGCGAAAATTCTTGGAGCCTTGAAGAATGTTTGGTAGTCGAGAACATTATCTCGGAAAGCAAAAATGGGTATGTTTGAAGGAATAGTGGTTCCAACAATGTTGTATGGTTGCGAGGCGTGGGCTATGGATAGAGTTGTGCGTAGGAGGGTGGATGTGCTGGAAATGAGTTGTTTGAGGACAATATGTGGTGTGAGATGGTTTGATCGAGTAAGTAATGTAAGGGTAAGAGAGATGTGTGGAAATAAAAAGAGTGTGGTTGATAGAGCAGAAGAGGGTGTTTTGAAATGGTTTGGTCACATGGAGAGAATGAGTGAGGAAAGATTGCCCAAGAGGATATATGTGTCAGAGGTGGAGGGAACGAGGAGAAGTGGGAGACCAAATTGGAGGTGGAAAGATGGAGTGAAAAAGATTTTGAGTGATCGGGGTCTGAACATGCAGGAGGGTGAAAGGCGTGCAAGGAATAGAGTGAATTGGAACGATGTGGTATACCGGGGTCGACGTGCTGTCAATGGATTGAACCAGGGCATGTGAAGTGTCTGGGGTAAACCATGGAAAGTTGTGTGGGGCCTGGATGTGGAAAGGGAGCTGTGGTTCCGGTGCATTATTACATGACAGCTAGAGGCTGAGTGTGAACGAATGTGGCCTTTGGTGACTTTTCCTAGCGCTACCTCGCACACATGAGAGGGGGGGAGGGGGTTGTTATTCCATGTGTGGCGAGGGGGGAGGGGGTTGTTATTCCATGTGTGGCAAGGTGGCGATGGGAACAAATAAAGGCAGACAGTATGAACTATGTACATGTGTATATATGTATACGTCTGTGTGTGAATATATATGTGTACATCAAGATGGATAGGTATGTATATTTGCGTGTGTGGACATGTATGTATATACATGTGTATGTGGGCCGGTCGGGCCATTCTTTCGTCTGTTTCCTTGCGCTACCTCGCTAACGCGGGAGACAGCGACAAAACAATATAAATATATATATATATATATATATATATATATATATATATATATATATATATATATATATATATATATATCCCTGGGGATAGGGGAGAAATAATACTTCCCACGCATTCCTTACGTATCGTAGAAGGCTACTAAAGGGGACGGGACCGGGGGCGGGGGGGGGGGGGGGGGGCAGAAACCCTCCCCTCCTTGTATTTAACTTTCTAAAAGGGGAAACAGAAGGAGTCACGCGGGGAGTGCTCATCCTCCTCGAAGGCGCAGATTGGGGTGTGTAAATGTATGTGGATGTAACCAAGATGTGAAAAAAGGAGAGATAGGTAGTATGTTTGAGGAAAGGAACCTGGATGTTTTGGCTCTGAGTGAAACGAAGCTCAAGGGTAAAGGGGAACAGTGGTTTAGGAATGTCTTGGGAGTAAAGTCAGGGGTTAGTGAGAGGACAAGAGCAAGGGAAGGAGTGGCACTACTACTGAAACAGGAGTGGTGGGAGTATGTGATAGAGTGTAAGAAAGTAAATACTAGATTGATATGGGTAAAACTGAAAGTTGATGGAGAGAGATGGGTGATTATTGGTGCATATGCACCTGGGAATGAGAAGAAATATCATGAGAGGCAAGTGTTTTGGGAGCAGCTGAATGAGTGTGTTAGTGGTTTTAATGCAGAAGACCGGGTTATAGTGATGGGTGATTTGAATGCAAAGGTGAGTAACATGGCAGTTGAGGGAATAATTGGTATACATGGGGTGTTCAGTGTTGTAAATGGAAATGGTGAAGAGCTTGTAGATTTATGTGCTGAAAAAGGACTGGTGATTGGGAATACCTGGTTTAAAAAGCGAGATATACATAAGTATACGTATGTAAGTAGGAGAGATGGCTAGCGAGCGTTATTGGATTACGTGTTAAATGATAGGCGCGCGAAAGAGAGACTTTTGGATGTTAATGTGCTGAGAGGTGCAACTAGAGGGATGTCTGATCATTATCTTGTGGAGGCGAAGGTGAAGATTTGTAGGGGTTTTCAGAGAAGAAGATAGAATGTTGGGGTGAAGAGAGTGGTGAGAGTAAGTGAGCTTGGGAAGGAGACTTGTGTGAGGAAGTACCAGGAGAGACTGAATACAGAATCGAAAGAGGTGAGAACAAAGGACGTAAGTTGAGTGGGGGAGGAGTGGGATGTATTTAGGGAAGCAGTGATGGCTTGCGCAAAAGATGCTTGTGGCATGAGAAGCGTGGGGGGTGGGTTGACTAGAAAGGGTAGTGAGTGGTGCGATGAAGAAGTAAGATTATTAGTGAAAGAGAAGAGAGAGGCATTTGGACGATTTTTGCAGGGAAAAAATGCAAATGAGTGGGAGATGTATAAAAGAAAGAGGCAGGAGGTCAAGAGAAAGGTGCAAGAGATGAAAAAGAGGGGAAATGAGTTTTGGGGTGAGAGAGTATCTTTAAATTTCAAGGAGAATAAAAAGATGTTTTGGAAGGAGGTAAATACAGTGCGTAAGACAAGGGAGCAAATGAGAACTTCAGTGAAGAGGGCTAATGGGGAGGTGATAACAACTAGTGGTGACGTGAGGAGGAGATGGAGTGAGTATATTGAAAGTTTGTTGAATGTGTCTGATGATAGATTGGCAGATATAGGGTGTTTTGGTCGAGGTGGTGTGCAAAATGAGAGGGTTAGGGAAAATGATTTGGTAAACAAGGAAGAGGTAGTAAAAGCTTTGCGGAAGATGAAAGCCGGCAAGGCAGCAGGTTTGGATGGTATTGCAGTGGAATTTATTAAAAAAGGGGTGACTGTATTGTTTACTGGTTAGTAAGGTTATTCAGTGTATGCATGATTCATGCTGAGGTACCTGAGGACTGGCGGAATGCTTGCATAGTGCCACTGTATAAAGGCAAAGGGGATAAGAGTGAGTGCTCAAATTACAGAGGTATAAGTTTGTTGAGTATCCCTGGTAAATTATATGGGAGGGTATTGACTGAGAGGGTGAAGGCATGTACAGAGCATCAGATTGGGGAAGAGCAGTGTGGTTTCAGAAGTGGTAGAGGATGTGTGGATCAGGTGTTTGCTTT
Source organism: Panulirus ornatus (assembly GCF_036320965.1). NCBI lineage: Eukaryota > Metazoa > Arthropoda > Malacostraca > Decapoda > Palinuridae > Panulirus > Panulirus ornatus. The sequence goes on along the minus strand of NC_092294.1, from coordinate 6,352,128 downwards.
GAAGAATGTATGTGAGAAATACTTAGAAAAGCAAATGGATTTGTATGTAGCATTTATGGGTCTGGAGAAGGCATATGATAGAGTTGATAGAGATGCTCTGTGGAAGGTTTTAAGAATATATGGTGTGGGAGGCAAGTTGTTAGAAGCAGTGAAAAGTTTTTATCGAGGATGTAAGGCATGTGTACGTGTAGGAAGAGAGGAAAGTGATTGGTTCTCAGTGAATGTCGGTTTGCGGCAGGGGTGTGTGATGTCTCCATGGTTGTTTAATTTGTTTATGGATGGGGTTGTCAGGGAGGTGAATGCAAGAGTTTTGGAAAGAGGGGCAGGTATGCAGTCTGTTGTGGATGAGAGAGCTTGGGAAGTGAGTCAGTTGCTGTTCGCTGATGATACAGCGCTGGTGGCTGATTCATGTGAGAAACTGCAGAAGCTGGTGACTGAGTTTGGTAAAGTGTGTGAAAGAAGAAAGCTAAGAGTAAATGTGAATAAGAGCAAGGTACAGTATGGTTGAGGGTCAAGTCAATTGGGTGGTAAGTTTGAATGGAGAAAAACTGGAGGAAGTAAAGTGTTTTAGGTATCTGGGAGTGGATCTGGCAGCGGATGGAACCATAGTGAATCATAGTGTGGGGGAGGGGGCGAAAATTCTGGGAGCCTTAAAGAATGTTTGGAAGTCGAGAATAGTATCTCATAAAGTAAAAATGGGTATGTTTGAGGGAATAGTGGTCCCAACAATGTTGTATGGCTGCGAGGCGTGTGCTATGGATAGAGTTGTGCGCAGGAGGGTGGATGTGCTGGAAATGAGATGTTTGAGGACAATATGTGGTGTGAGGTGGTTTGATCGAGTAAGCAATGTAAGGGTAAGAGAGATGTGTGGAAATAAAAAGAGTGTGGTTGAGAGAGCAGAAGAGGGTGTTTTGAAATGGTTTGGTCACGTGGAGAGAATGAGTGAGGAAAGATTGACCAAGAGGATATATGTGTCAGAGGTGGAGGGAATGAAGAGAAGTGGGAGACCAAATTGGAGGTGGAAAGATGGAGTGAAAAAGATTTTGAGTGATCGGGGCCTGAACATGCAGGAGGGTGAAAGGCGTGCAAGGAATAGAGTGAATTGGAACGATATGTTATACTGGGGTCGACGTGCTGTCAATGGATTGAACCAGGGCATGTGAAGCGTCCGGGGTAAACCATGGAAAGTTGTGTGGGGCCTGGATGTGGAAAGGGAGCTGTGGTTTCGGTGCATTATTACCTGACAGCTAGAGACTGAGTGTGAACGAATGGGGCCTTTGTTGTCTTTCCTAGCGCTACTTCGCGCACATGAGGGGGGGGGGGTTGTTATTCCACGTGTGGGGAGGTCGTGATGGGAATGAATAAAGGAGACAGTATGAATTATGTACATGTGTATATATGTATATGTCTGTGTGTATATATATATGTGTACATTGAGATGTATAGGTATGTATATTTGCGTGTGTGGACGTGTATGTATATACATGTGTATGTGGGTTGGTTGGGCCATTCTTTCGTCTGTTTCCTTGCGCTACCTCGCTAACGCGGGAGACAGCGAGAAAGCAAAACGAATAAATAAATATAATATATATATATATATATATATATATATATATATATATATATATATATATATATATATATATATATATATATATATATATATATATATATATATATGGTGAAATAACGATGATAAACCCCAGACATATCTCTGATCTCGACAACAGCAGAAACATGGAACAACCCTTGTTTCCTTCGATGCTTGAGAACATTTAGAGAGGCTCCAGTCATCCATCTATTTACAAAATAAACAGTGTTTAGTAAAGTCATTTTTCAAAAACTTAGAGACGCAACATAAATACGTTCAAACCCTTAGTTCCTGGGTTCTTATTAATTAAGCACTAACGACTCTCTTCAAGTAAATCATCAACATTCATCAAGAAACTTACACCATAATCCCTTATTCACTTCAGTCCTCTTCATCCATTCAAACTATCCCTCCCCTGTCACACCTTTTCTTCCTCTCCTCTAACCACCCTATATAAATAAATGAATAAGGGGATGGAAGAATGGAGTGAAGGTGGCTTTGAGTTATCAAGGTCTGAACTTAACTGGAAGCTGATAGGTGTGCATGGGATAGAGGGAAATGGAACGATGTGGTACACTGGGAGCGACGTGCTGTCAAGTGTGCTAAATCAGGACATCAACCAGCGAGAATCATTGAATGGGCGATAAAAGAGATAAAGATGAAAGTCAATAAAATGTTTCATAGCTTGCATAGAAAAAGGTATGTAGAAAATACGTAATACGATAGATAAGGAACAGCAAGACAAGGGAAGGTTTGAAAATATAAAGGAAGAAAGTTGACGAGAGATCGACCGGTATGTGAAGGGTTTTCACCTCTGAGCGAAATGTTTCTATTGAAACACCAGTGAAGGATTGTCCGTTATCAGGATTATCTTATCTCACGGCTGTATCGTATTTAATCATGAGTGAACCTAACTATATGAAAACACAATTGTAGATTCTACATACTCATTGTTGTCGTTTTTATGTACACGAGTTTCATAAACGCTATCTATCATTTAACGTGAAACCACGCCTTTGATAGTGATTCGCATCGATTGGTAGACGCCGCACATATAGGTCTATTAAGCATCTCTTTCTTCAACACAAAGGACTATGTACGAATCGGCACCTCCAGTGGTAGACCTCAGAATGCCAGCTGCGACATGAACGTCTGTGCGTCAGTTATAGCTGAACACCTGTGAGGCGTGGGCGCAGCCAGTGGATTATTGTCGACCTGCTGGAGTCATTAAGTCAACAGCTTCATATGACAGGCAAGCAAAAGAGGTTTTGAAAGTCAGTTCAAATGACCTATTTTGTAAATGTTGTTCAGTAAAGATGTTTTGCAAGTGACGGATAAAAATTTGTATGACTCGGTAAACTACCAAATCAATAAATGTAAATTTATGTTAAGGCATATCCTAATGTGAAGCACAGTCACACGCACACACATGTATATATATATATATATATATATATATATATATATATATATATATATATATATATATATATATATATATATATATATATTCTGTTTCCCCTTTCAGAAAGTTATAATACAAGGAGGGGAGGGTTTCCAGCCCCCTGCTCCCGTCCCCTTTAGTCGCCTTCTACATGACAGCTAGAGACTATGCGAACAAATGTGGTCTTTGTTGTCTTTTTCTAGCACTACCTCGCACACATGAGGGGGAAGGGGGTTGTTGCTTCATGTGTGGCGGGGTGGCGATGGGAATGAATAAATGCAGACAGTATGAATTATGTACATGTGTGTATATGTATATGTCTGTGTGTGTATATATGTATGTATATGTTGAGATGTATAGGTAGGTATATTTGCGTGTGTGGACGTGTATGAATATACATGTGTATGTGGGTGGGTTGGGCCATTTTTTCGTCTGTTTCCTTGCGCTACCTCGCTAACGCGGGAGACAGCGACAAAGCAAAATAAATATATATATATATATATATATATATATATATATATATATATATATATATATATATATATATATATATATATATATATTTTCTTTCTTTCTTTTAAACTATTCGCCATTTCCCGCGTTAGCGAGGTAGCGTTAGGAACAGAGGACTGGGCCTTTTTTGGAATATCCTCACCTGGCCCCCTCTGTTCCTTCTTTTGGAAAATTAAAAAAAAAAAAAACGAGAGGGGAGGATTTCCAGCCCCCCGCGCCCTTCCCTCTTAGTCGCCTTCTACGACACGCAGGGAATACGTGGGAAGTATTCTTAATCCCCTATCCCCAGGGATAAATATATATATATATATATATATATATATATATATATATATATATATATATATATATATATATATATATATATATATATATATATATATATATATGTATATATAAATATATATATGTATATATATATATATATATATATATATATATATATATATATATATATATATATATATATATATATATATATTTTTTTTTTAAACTATTCGCCATTTCCCGCATTAGCGAGGTAGCGCTAAGAACAGAGGACTGGGCATTTTTTGGAATATCCTCACCTGGCCCCCCTCTGTTCCTTCTTTTGGAAAATTTAAAAAAAAAAAACGAGAGGGGAGGAATTCCAGCCCCCCGCTCCCTCCCCTTTTAGTCGCCTTCTACGACACGCAGGGAATACGTGGGAAGTATTCTTAAACCCCTATCCCCAGGGATAATATATATATATATATATATATATATATATATATATATATATATATATATATATATATATATATATATATATATATATTTTTCTTTTCTTTCAAACTATTCGCCATTTCCCGCGTTAGCGAGGTAGCGTTAAGAACAGAGGACTGGGCCTTGGAGGGAATATCCTCACCTGGCCCCTTCTCTGTTCCTTGTTTTGGAAAATTAAAAAAAAAAACGAGAGGGGAAGATTTCCAGCCCCCCGCTCCCTCCCCTTTTAGTCGCCTTCTACGACACGCAGGGAATACGTGGGAAGTATTCTTTCTCCCCTATCCCAAGGGATATATAAATATATATATATATATATATATATATATATATATATATATATATATATATATATATATATATATATATATATATATATATATATATATATATATATATATATATATTTATATATATATATATATATATATATATATATATATATATATATATATATATATATATATATATATATATGTATATATCTATACATATATATATATATATATATATATATATATATATATATATATATATATATATATATATATATATATATATATATATATATATATAAACAACCATGGAGACATCACACACCCCTGCCGCAAACCTACATTCACTGAGAACCAATCACTTTCCTCTCTTCCTACACGTACACATGCCTTACATCCTCGATAAAAACTTTTCACTGCTTCTAACAACTTTCCTCCCACACCATATATTCTTAATACCTTCCACAGAGCATCTCTATCAACTCTATCATATGCCTTCTCCAGATCCATAAATGCTACATACAAATCCATTTGCTTTTCTAAGTATTTCTCACATACATTCTTCAAAGCAAACACCTGATCCACACATCCTCTACCACTTCTGAAACCACACTGCTCTTCCCCAATCTGATGCTCTGTACATGCCTTCACCCTCTCAATCAATACCCTCCCATATAATTTACCAGGAATACTCAACAAACTTATACCTCTGTAATTTGAGCACTCACTCTTATCCCCTTTGCCTTTGTACAATGGCACTATGCACGCATTCCGCCAATCCTCAGGCACCTCACCATGAGTCATACATACATTAAATAACCTTACCAACCAGTCAACAATACAGTCACCCCCTTTTTTAATAAATTCCACTGCAATACCATCCAAACCTGCTGCCTTGCCGGCTTTCATCTTCCGCAAAGCTTTCACTACCTCTTCTCTGTTTACCAAATCATTTTCCCTAACCCTCTCACTTTGCACACCACCTCGACCAAAACACCCTATATCTGCCACTCTATCATCAAACACATTCAACAAACCTTCAAAATACTCACTCCATCTCCTTCTCACATCACCACTACTTGTTATCACCTCCCCACTTGCGCCCTTCACCGAAGTTCCCATTTCCTCCCTTGTCTTACGCACTTTATTTACCTCCTTCCAGAACATCTTTTTATTCTCCCTAAAATTTAATGATACTCTCTCACCCCAACTCTCATTTGCCCTTTTTTTCACGTCTTGCACCTTTCTCTTGACCTCCTGTCTCTTTCTTTTATACATCTCCCACTCAATTGCATTTTTTCCCTGCAAAAATCGTCCAAATGCCTCTCTCTTCTCTTTCACTAATACTCTTACTTCTTCATCCCACCACTCACTACCCTTTCTAATCAACCCACCTCCCACTCTTCTCATGCCACAAGCATCTTTTGCGCAATCCATCACTGATTCCCTAAATACATCCCATTCCTCCCGCACTCCCCTTACTTCCATTGTTCTCACCTTTTTCCATTCTGTACTCAGTCTCTCCTGGTACTTCCTCACACAGGTCTCCTTCTCAAGCTCACTTACTCTCACCACCCTCTTCACCCCAACATTCACTCTTCTTTTCTGAAAACCCATACAAATCTTCACCTTAGCCTCCACAAGATAATGATCAGACATCCCTCCAGTTGCACCTCTCAGCACATTAACATCCAAAAGTCTCTCTTTCGCACGCCTGTCAATTAACACGTAATCCAATAACGCTCTCTGGCCATCTCTCCTACTTACATAAGTATACTTATGTATATCTCGCTTTTTAAACCAGGTATTCCCAATGATATATATATATATATATATATATATATATATATATAAGAGTGAGTGCTCAAATTACAGAGGTATAAGTTTGTTGAGTATTCCTGGTAAATTATATGGGAGGGTATTGATTGAGAGGGTGAAGGCATGTACAGAGCATCAGATTGGGGAAGAGCAGTGTGGTTTCAGAAGTGGTAGAGGATGTGTGGATCAGGTGTTTGCTTTGAAGAATGTATGTGAGAAATACTTAGAAAAGCAAATGGATTTGTATGTAGCATTTATGGATCTGGAGAAGGCATATGATAGAGTTGATAGAGATGCTCTGTGGAAGGTATTAAGAATATTTGGTGTGGGAGGAAAGTTGTTAGAAGCAGTGAAAAGTTTTTTTTTCGAGGATGTAAGGCATGTGTACGTGTAGGAAGAGAGGAAAGTGATTGGTTCTCAGTGAATGTAGGTTTGCGGCAGGGGTGTGTGATGTCTCCATGGTTGTTTAATTTGTTTATGGATGGGGTTGTTAGGGACGTAAATGCAAGAGTTTTGGAAAGAGGGGCAAGTATGAAGTCTGTTGGGGATGAGAGAGCTTGGGAAGTGAGTCAGTTGTTGTTCGCTGATGATACAGCGCTGGTGGCTGATTCATGTGAGAAACTGCAGAAGCTGGTGACTGAGTTTGGTAAAGTGTGTGGAAGAAGAAAGTTAAGAGTAAATGTGAAAATAAGAGCTAGGTTATTAGGTACAGTAGGGTTGAGGGTCAAGTCAATTGGGAGGTGAGTTTGAATGGAGAAAAACTGGAGGAAGTGAAGTGTTTTAGATATCTGGGAGTGGATCTGGCAGCGGATGGAACCATGGAAGCGGAAGTGGATCATAGGGTGGGGGAGTGGGCGAAAATTCTGGGGGCCTTGAAGAATGTGTGGAAGTCGAGAACATTATCTTGGAAAGCAAAAATGGGTATGTTTGAAGGAATAGTGGTTCCAACAATGTTGTATGGTTGCGAGGCGTGGGCTATGGATAGAGTTGTGCGCAGGAGGATGGATGTGCTGGAAATGAGATGTTTGAGGACAATGTGTGGTGTGAGGTGGTTTGATCGAGTGAGTAACGTAAGGGTAAGAGAGATGTGTGGAAATAAAAAGAGCGTGGTTGAGAGAGCAGAAGAGGGTGTTTTGAAGTGGTTTGGGCACATGGAGAGAATGAGTGAGGAAAGATTGACCAAGAGGATATATGTGTCGGAGGTGGAGGGAACGAGGAGAAGAGGGAGACCACATTGGAGGTGGAAAGATGGAGTGAAAAAGATTTTGTGTGATCGGGGCCTGAACATGCAGGAGGGTGAAAGGAGGGCAAGGAATAGAGTGAATTGGAGCGATGTGGTATACCGGGGTTGACGTGCTGTCAGTGGATTGGATCAAGGCATGTGAAGCGTCTGGGGTAAACCATGGAAAGCTGTGTAGGTATGTATATTTGCGTGTGTGGACGTATGTATATACATGTGTATGGGGGGGGGGGTTGGGCCATTTCTTTCGTCTGTTTCCTTGCGCTACCTCGCAAACGCGGGAGACAGCGACAAAGTATAATAAAAAAAATAATAATAATATATATATATATATATATATATATATATATATATATATATATATATATATATATATATATATATATATATATATATAAATATATATATTTGTATATATATATATTCTTTCTTTTCTTTCAAACTGTTCGCCATTTCCCGCATTAGCGAGGTAGCGTTAAGAACAGAGGACTGGGCCTTTGCGGGAATACCCTCACCTGGCCCAATTCTCTGTTCCTTCTTTTGGAAAGTTAAAAAAAAAAAAAAAAAAAAAACGAGAGAGGAGGATTTCCAGCCCCCCGCTCCCTCCCCTTTTAGTCGCCTTTTACGACACGCAGGGAATACGTGGGAAGTATTCTTTGTCCCCTATCCCCAGGGATATATATATATATATATGAATATATATATTTATATATATATATATATATATATATATATATATATATATATATATATATATATATATATATATATATATATATATATATATATATATACATATATATATATATATATATATATATATATATATATATATATATATATATATATATATATATATATATATATATATACATATACATATATATATATATATATATATATATATATATATATATATATATATATATATATACATATATATATATATATACATATATATATATATATATATATATATATATATATATATATATATATATATATATATATATATATATATATATATATATATATATATATATATATATATATATATATATATATATATATATATATATATATATATATATATATGTCTATATATATATATATATGTATATATATATATATATATATATATATATATATATATATATATATATATATATATATATATATATATATATATATATAAATATATATATTTATATATATATATATATACATATACATATATATATAAATATATATATTTATATATATATATGTAGGAAGTGAAGTGTTTTAGATATCTGGGAGTGGAACCCTTCAGCGGATGGAACCATGGAAGCGGAAGTGGATCATAGGGTAGGGGAGGGGGCGAAAATTCTGGGAGCCTTGAAGAATGTGTGGAAGTCGAGAACATTATCTCGGAAAGCAAAAATGGGTATGTTTGAAGGAATAGTGGTTCCAACAATGTTGTATGGTTGCGAGGCGTGGGCTATGGATAGAGTTGTGCGCAGGAGGATGGATGTGCTGGAAATGAGATGTTTGAGGACAATGTGTGGTGTGAGGTGGTTTGATCGAGTAAGTAACGTAAGGGTAAGAGAGATGTGTGGAAATAAAAAGAGCGTGGTTGAGAGAGCAGAAGAGGGTGTTTTGAAATGGTTCGGGCACATGGAGAGAATGAGTGAGGAAAGATTGACCAAGAGGATATGTGTGTCGGAGGTGGAGGGAACGAGGAGAAGAGGGAGACCAAATTGGAGGTGGAAAGATGGAGTGAAAAAGATTTTGTGTGATCGGGGCCTGAACATGCAGGAGGGTGAAAGGAGGGCAAGGAATAGAGTGAATTGGAGCGATGTGGTATACCGGGGTTGACGTGCTGTCAGTGGATTAAATCAAGGCATGTGAAGCGTCTGGGGTAAACCATGGAAAGCTGTGTAGGTATGTATATTTGCGTGTGTGGACGTATGTATATACATGTGTATGGGGGTGGGTTGGGCCATTTCTTTCGTCTGTTTCCTTGCGCTACCTCGCAAACGCGGCAGGGGTGTGTGATGTCTCCATGGTTGTTTAATTTGTTTATGGATGGGGTTGTTAGGGAGGTGAATGCAAGAGTTTTGGAAAGAGGGGCAAGGATGAAGTCTGTTGTGGATGAGAGAGCTTGGGAAGTGAGTCAGTTGTTGTTCGCTGATGATACAGCGCTGGTGGCTGATTCATGTGAGAAACTGCAGAAGCTGGTGACTGAGTTTGGTAAAGTGTGTGAAAGAAGAAAGTTAAGAGTAAATGTGAATAAGAGCAAGGTTATTAGGTACAGTAGGGTTGAGGGTCAAGTCAATTGGGAGGTGAGTTTGAATGGAGAAAACCTGGAGGAAGTGAAGTGTTTTAGATATCTGGGAGTGGATCTGGCAGCGGATGGAAACATGGAAGCGGAAGTGGATCATAGGGTGGGGGAGGGGGCGAAAATTCTGGGAGCCTTGAAGAATGTGTGGAAGTCGAGAACATTATCTCGGAAAGCAAAAATGGGTATGTTTGAAGGAATAGTGGTTCCAACAATGTTGTATGGTTGCGAGGCGTGGACTATGGATAGAGTTGTGCGCAGGAGGATGGATGTGCTGGAAATGAGATGTTTGAGGACAATGTGTGGTGTGAGGTGGTTTGATCGAGTAAGTACCGTAAGGGTAAGAGAGATGTGTGGAAATAAAAAGAGCGTGGTTGAGAGAGCAGAAGAGGGTGTTTTGAAATGGTTTGGTCACATGGAGAGAATGAGTGAGGAAAGATTGACCAAAAGGATATATGTGTCGGAGGTGGAGGGAACGAGGAGAAGAGGGAGACCAAATTGGAAGTGGAAAGATGGAGTGAAAAAGATTTTGTGTGATCGGGGCCTGAACATGCAGGAGGGTGAAAGGAGGGCAAGGAATAGAGTGAATTGGAGCGATGTGGTATACCGGGGTTGACGTGCTGTCAGTGGATTGAATCAAGGCATGTGAAGCGTCTGGGGTAAACCATGGAAAGCTGTGCAGGTATGTATATTTGCGTGTGTTGACGTATGTATATACATGTGTATGGGGGTGGGTTGGGCCATTTCTTTCGTCTGTTTCCTTGCGCTACCTCGCAAACGCGGGAGACAGCGACAAAGCAAAAAAAAAAAAAATATATATATATATATATATATATATATATATATATATATATATATATATATATATATATAGGGGATTAAGAATACTTCCCACGTATTCCCTGCGTGTCGTAGAAGGCGACTAAAAGGGGAGGGAGCGGGGGGCTGGAAATCCTCCCCTCTCGTTTTTTTTTTTTTTTTTTTTTTTTTTTTTTTCCAAAAGAAGGAACAGAGAATTGGGCCAGGTGAGGGTATTCCCTCAAAGGCCCAGTCCTCTGTTCTTAATGCTACCTCGCTAACGCGGGAAATGGCGAATAGTATAAAAGAAAAGAAAAGAAAAGATATATATATATATATATATATATATATATATATATATATATATATATATATATATATATATATATATATATATATATATATATATATATGGATGTTATTTTGCTGCGAGGTGCAACTGGAGGGATGTCTGATCATTATCTTGTGGAGGCGAAGGTGAAGATTTGTAGAGGTTTTCAGAAAAGAAGAAAGAATGCTGAGGTGAAGAGAGTGGTGAGAGTAAGTGAACTTGGGAAGGATACTTGTGTGAGGTCGTACCAGGAAAGACTGAGTGTAGAACTGAAAAAGGTGAGAGCAAAGGACGTAAGGAGAGCGGGGGAGGAATGGAATGTTTTTAGGGAAGCAGTGATGGCTTGCGCAAAAGATGCTTGTGGCATGAGAGGCGTGGGAGGTGGGCAGATTAGAAAGGATAGTGAGTAGTGGGATGAGGAAGTAAGATTATTAGTGCAAAAAAAGAGAGAGGCATTTGGATGAGGTTTGCAGGGAAATAGTGCAAATGACTTGGAGATGTATATAAGAAAGAGGCAGGAGGTCAAGAGAAAGGTGCAAGAGGTGAAAAAGAGGGCAAATGAGAGTTTGGGTGAGAGAATATCACTAAATTTTAGGGAGAATAAAAAGATGTTTTGGAAGAAGCTAAATAACGTGCGTAAGACAAGGCAACAAATGGGAACATCGGTGAACGGGGCAAATGGGGAGGTGTTAACAAGTAGTGGTGATGTGAGAAGGAGATGGAGTGAGTATTTTGAGTTTGTTGAATGTGTTTTTTGATAGAATGGCAGATATAGGGTGTTTTGGTCGAGGAGTTGTGCGAATTGAGAGGGTTAGGGAGAATGATTTGGTAAACTGAGAAGAAGTAGTGAAAGCTTTGCAGAAGATGATAGCTGGCAAAGCAGCGGGTTTGGATGGTACTGCAATGGAATTCATTAAAAAAGGAGTGACTGTGTTGTTGAATGGTTGGTAAGGATATTCAATGTATGTATGACTTATGATGATGTGCCTGAGCATTGGTGGAATGCATGCATAGTGCCGTTGTACAAAAGTAAAGGGGGTAAAGGTGAGTGCTCAAGTTACTGAGGTATAAGTTCGTCGAGCATTTCTGGGAAATTATATGGGGTGGGGGGGGGGGGGTATCGATTGAGAGGATGAAGGCATGTACAGAGCATCAGACTGGGGAAGAGTAGTGTGGTTTCAGAAGAGGTAGAGGATAAGTGGATCAGGTGTTAGCTTTGAAGAATATATGTGAGAAATACTTAGAAAAAACAAATGGATTTGCATGTAGCATTTATGGATCTGGAGAAGGAATATGATAGAGTTGATAGAGATGCTCTGTGGAAGGTATTAAGAATATATGGTGTGGAAAGGAATATGATAGAGTTAATAGAGATGCTCTGTGGAAGGTATTAAGAATATATGGTGTGGGAGGCAAGTTGTTAGAAGCAGTGAGAAGTTTTTATCGAGGATTTAAAGCATGTATACGAGTAGGAAGAGAGGAAAATGATTGGTTTTCAGTGAATGTTGGTTTGCGGCAGGGGTATGTGATGTCTCCATGGTTGTTTAATTTGTTTATGGAAGGGGTTGTTAGGGAGGTGAATGGAAGAGTTTTGGAGAGAGGGACAAGTATGCAGTCTGTTGTGGATGAGAGAGCCTGGGAAGTGAGTCAGTTGCTGTTCGCTGATGATACAGCGCTGGTGGTTGATTTGGGTGAGAAACTGCAGAAGCTGGTGACTGAGTTTGGTGAAGTGTGTGAAAGATGAAAGCTGAGAGTAAATGTTGATAAGAGAAAGGTTATTAGGTACAGTAGGGTTGAGGGACAAATCAATTGGGAGGTAAGTTTGAATGGAGAAAAACTGGAGGAAGTGAAGTGTTTTAGATATCTGGGAGAGGATTTGGCAGCGGATGGAACCATGGAAGCGGAAGTGAGTCACAGGGTGGGGAAGAGGGCGAAAGTTGAAAAATGTGTGGAAAGCGAAACCATTATCTCGGAAAGCAAAAATGGGTGTGTTTGAAGGAATAGTCGTTCCAACAATGTTAAATGGTTGCGAGGCGTAGGTTATAGAGAGAGTAGTGCGGAGGAAGGGGGATGTCTTGGAAATGAGATGTTTGAGGACAAGATTTGGTGTGAGGTGGTTTGATCGAGTAAGGAATGAAAGGGTAAGAGAGATGTGTAGTAATAGAAAGAGTGTTGTTGAGAGAGCTGAAGAGGGTGTTTTGAAATGGTTTGGTCACATGGAATGAATGAGTGAGGAAAGATTGACGAAGAGGATATGTGTCAGATGTGGAGGGAACGAGGAGAAGTGAGAGACCAAATTGGAAGTGCAAGGATAGAGTGAAAAAGATTTTGAGCGATCGGGGCCTGAACATGCAGGAGGGTGAAAGGCGTGCAAGGAACAGAGTGAATTGGAACGATGTGGTATACCGGGGTCGACGTGCTGTCAGTGGATTGAACCAGGGCGTGCTAAGCGTCTGGGGTAAACTATGGAAAATTTGTTGGGCCTGGATATGGAAAGGGAGCTGTGGTTTCGGTGCATTATACATGACAGCTAGAGACTGAGTGTGAACGAATGTGGCCTTTGGTGTCTTTCCTAGCGCTACCTCGCGCGCATGCGGGGGAGGGGGATTGTCATTTCATATGCGAGAAGATGGCGACGGGAATCAATGTAGGCAGCAAGTATGAATTATGTACATGTGCATATATGTATATGACTGTGTATGTACATATGTGTATACGTTGAAATGTATATGTGCGTGTGTGGACGTGTATGTATATACATGTATATGTTTGTGGGTTGGGCCATTCTCTCGTCTGTTTCCTTGCACTACCTCGATAACGCTGACTCTATTTACTGCTTACCGTAGGGGTCGAGAGTGGGGGTGCTGTAACCCCCCCCCCCCCGCATACACACACACACACACACACACACACACACACACACACACAGACGCTCACACATACGTACAGTTATCAAAAAGGCCCACCCTTGAGTTGCCAACGGCCATATAGTAATCGTGTGACACAGCAGCTTGCTTAATTTGGGAACGTCAGGGGATGATATGAGAAGTAAAGCTAAGGAAAGGGTAGCACTACTAATGAAGCCGTTGTGGGAGTGTGTGAAAGAGTGTAAGGAAGTGAGCTCCAGACTGTTGTGGGTAAAAGTGAAAGTGGATTGCGTGAGATGTGTGATTTTTAGAGCTTGTGCACTTGGTCATGAGGAGAAAGATCATGAGAGGCAAGTGGCTTAGGAGCAGTTGACTTAAAGAAATCGGGTACTGATGACGGGTGATTTAAATGTTGATGTGAGTGATATCGTAGTTGAGGGTATAATCAGCGGGGTATGGAGCATTCAGTAGTGTGAATGGATATGGTGAACAGCTTGTGGAGTTGTGTGCTTAAAAAGATGTGGTGATTGGGAATACCTGGTTCATGTGAGTAGGAAAGATGATCAACGGGCATTAATATATTAGACTAATTGATATGAATGAGTTGAGAGGGGCAGCTGGTTGGATATCTGATCATTCTATGCTGGAATCAAGGGTGAAGATCTGTAGAGGTTTTCGATAAAAGGAAATATTATGGATGAGAAAGGGAGTTTGAAAGTAAGTCAGCTTGGAAATGAGACTTGCGTGAATAAATGTCAGGAGGGGTTAATGAAGAATAGCAAATGGTAAGGGTAAAACGAGTGAGTGAGAAATGGGAGATGCTCAGGGATGCATTTGACATGCGTAAGGTGTGGGGTGGGTAGGCAAGAAATGGTAAAGCGATGGGATGACGAAGCAGAGTTGCGCGCGAAATAGAAATGAGAGATTTATGGACGGTACTTGGTGGAAAGGAGTGCAAATGGTTGGAAGATGTGTGCGAGAAAACGGCATGAGGTCAAGAGGAAAGCGCATAGGTTGAAAAAGAGGGCAAATGAGAGTTAGGGTGGTTAAATATCAGTAAACTTTGGGGAGAATAAGACGTTTTGGAAGGAGAACAAATGGGAACGTCGGTGAAGGGGTGAATGGGTAAGTGGTAGCAGGTGGTGATGAAGTGAGGAAGAGATGCAGTGAGTAATTTGAAGGACCTTTGAATGTGTTTGGTGATAGAGTGGCAGATGTCAAGTGTTTGGGCTAGGGAGGTATGCGTAAGATTAAGTGTGGCAAGGCTGTTGGAGTGGATGGAATTGCAGTTGAATTTCTCAAGAAAAGGGGATGACTGTGTTGTTGATTGGTTGGCAAGGATATTCACTGTATGTACGGATAATGCTGAGGTGCTTGAGGACTGGCAGAAAGCATGTATATTGCCATTGTATAAAGGCAAAGGGGAGAAACGTGAGTGTTCAAACTACATTTGTATGAGAGAGTAGTGATTGTAAGGGTGAAGGCATATATAGAGCATCAGATTGGGTAGGAGCAGTGTGGTTTCAGAAATGGTGGAGAATGTGTGAATTACGTGTTTGCTTTAAAGAATGTGTGAAAAATACTTAGAGGGACTGAAGGATTTGTATATGGCATTTATGGATCTGTAGAAAGCATGTGATAGAATTGGTAGAGATGCTTTGTGGAAGGTCTTACGAATGTATGGTGTGAGATGAAAGCCTCCAAAAGCGGAGAATTTTTTTTTTCTTTTCATCAAGGATGTAAAGCTTGCATGCGAGTAGGAAAAGAAGAAAGTGAGAGGTTCCATATAAAGGTTGGGCTGTGACAGGGGTGTGTGATGTCCCCATGCTTGTTTATTTTGTTTATGGATTGGTGGCGAGGGAGGTAAATGCAGGTGCGGGATAAAAAGCGTTGTTCTGATGTCTTGCATATGATGAAATAATACTACCGTATTACAACGTTTTCCTAGGACTGCCTCAAGTCCTCAAGGAATTGGATATCAACAATGCAATTAAGAACAACAATACAGCGAGAAACTTGCTTATAAAGAACTCGCCTGCTAATTCAAATGGTTATCTTTACCAGATACCAAGCAAAGAATGCAGTCAAGTTTACTTGGCACAAAGTGGAAGAGAACTGAATTTAAGAATAAAGCAGCATCAGTATAGTGTTCGTGTTGGGCAAGAGTCCAGTGCTCTCTTCGTACACATGCGAGGCTTCGACTTCCATAATTACTGAAAATCGAATCATATTCATTTGTAGACAGAAATATCGTAGAATTTAGCATTCCACCCGCTGCCAAATCCACTCCCAGATATCTAAAACACTTCACTTCCTCCAGTTTTTCTCCATTCAAACTTACCTCCCAGTTGACTTGTCCCTCAACTCTACAGTACCTAATAACCTTGCTCTTATGCAAATTAGCTCTCAGCTTTCTTCTTTCACACACTTTACCAAACTCAGTCACCAACTTCTGCAGTTTTTCACCAGCGCTGTATCATCAGCGAACAACAATTGACTCACTTCCCAAGCCCTCTCATCCACAACAGACTGCGTACTTGCCCCTCCCTCCAAAACTCTTGCATTCACCTCCCTAACAACCCCAGCCATAAACAAATTAAAAAACCACGGAGACATCACGCACCCCTGCCGCTGACCGACATTCCTTGGGAACCAATCACTTTCCTCTCCTCCTACTCGTACACATGCCTTACATCCTTGATAAAAACTTTTCACTGCTTCTAGCAACTTACCTCCCTCACCATATACTTTAAATACCTTCCACAAAGCATCTCTGTCAACTGTATCATATGCCTTCTCCAGATCCATAAATGCTACATACGAATCCATCTGTTTTTCTAAGTATTCCTCACATACATTCTTCAAAGCAAACCCCCGACCCACACATCCTTTACCACTTTTGAAACCACATTGTTCTTCCCCAATCTGATGCTCTGTGCATGCCTTTACCCTCTCAATCAATACCCTCCAATATAATTTCCCAGGAATACTCAAGAAACTTATACCTCTGTAATTTGAACACTCACCTTTAACCCTTTTGCCTTTGTGCAATGGCAGTATGCATGCATTCCGCCAATCCTCAGGCACTTTACTATGAACAATACATACATTGAATATCCTTACCAACCAGTCAACAACACAGTCAACCCCTATCTTAATAAGTTCCACTGAAATACCGTCCAAACCTGCCGCCTTGCCGGCTTTCATCTACCGCAAAGCTTTCACTACCTCTTCTCTGTTTACCAAACCATTCTTCCTGACCCCTCTCACTTCGCATACCACCTCGACGAAAACAAACTTTATTTGCTACTCTATCATCTAACACATCTAACAAACCTTCAAAACACTCACTCCATCTCCTTTACACATCACCACTACTTGTTATTACCTTCCTAATAGACCTTCACCGATGTTCTCATTTCCTCTCTTGTCTTACGCACTTTCTTTACCTCCTTCCAAAACATCTTTTTGTTCTCCCTGAAATTTGATAATACTCTCACACCCTAACTTTCATTTGACTCTTTTTCACCTCTTCCACCTTTCTCTTGACCTCCTGCCCCTTTCTTTCATACATCCTCTAGTCATTTGCACTATTTCCCTGCAAAACTCATCGAAATGCCTCTCTCTTCTCTTGCACTAATAATCTTACTTCTTCATCCCACTACTCACTTCTCTTTCTAATCTGCTCCCCCTCCACGCTTCTTATGCCACAAGTATCTTTTCCGTAAGCCATCACTCTATATCCATCCCATTCCTCTCTCACTCCCCTTACGTCCTTTCCTCTCATCATTTTCCATTCTGCATTCAATCTCTCCTGGTACTTCCTCGCAAAAGTCACCTTCCAAAGCTCACTTACTGTCACCACTCTCTTCACCCCAAAATTGTCTCTTCTTTTCTGAAAACCTCTAAAAAATCCGTACCTTCGCTTCCACAAGATAATGATCAGACATCCCTTCAGTTGCACCTCTCATCACACTAACATCCAAAAGTCTCTCTTTCACGCGCCTATCAATTAACACGTGATCCAACAACGCTCTGTATATATATATATATATATATATATATATATATATATATATATATATATATATATATATATATATATATATATATATTTCTTATTTATTTTGCTTTGTCGCTGTCTCCCGCGTTAGCGAGGTAGCGCAAGGAAACAGACGAAAGAATGGCCCAACCCGCCCACATACACATGTATATACATACATGTCCACACACGCACAATATACATACCTATACATCTCAATGTACACATATACATACACACACAGACATATACATATATACACATGTACATAATTCATACTGTCCGCCTTTACTTGTTCCCATCGCGACCTCGCCACACATGGAATAACAACCCCCTCCCCCCTCATGTGTGCGAGGAAACGCTAGGAAAGACACCAAAAGCCCCATTCGTTCACACTCAGTCTCTAGCTGTCATGTAATAATGCACCGAAACCACAGCTCCCTTTCCACATCCAGGCCCCACACGCTTTGCATGGTTTACCCCAGACGCTTCACATGCCCTGGTTCAATCCATTGACAGCACGTCAACCCCGGTATACCACATCGTTCCAATTCACTCTATTCCTTGCACGCTTTTCACCCTCCTGCATGTTCAGGACCCGATCACTCAAAATGTTTTTCACTCCATCTTTCCACCTCCAATTTGGTCTCCCACTTCTCCTCGTTCCCTCCACCTCTGACACATATATCCTCTTTGCCAATCTTCCCCCACTCATTCTCTCCATGTAACCAAACAATTTCAAAACACCCTCTTCTGCTCTCTCAACCACACTCTTTTTATTTCCACACATCTCTCTCACCCTTACATTACTTACTCGGTCAAACCACCTCACACCACATATTGTCCTCAAACATCTTATTTCCAGCACATCCACCCTCCTGCGCACAGCTCTATCCATAGCCCACGCCTCGCAGCCATACAACATTGTTGGAACCACTATTCCTTCAAACATAACCAACTTTGCTTTCCGAGATAATGTTCTCGACTTCCACACATTCTTCAAGGCTCCCAGATTTTTAGCCCCCTCCCCCACCCTATGATTCACTTCCGCTTCCATGGTTCCATCCGCTGCCAGATCCACTCCCAGATATCTAAAACACCTCACTTCCTCCAGCTTTTCTCCATTCAAACTTACCTCCCAATTGACTTGTCCCTCAACCCTACTGTACCTAATAACCTTGCTCTTATTCACATTTACTCTTAACTTTCTTCTTTCAAACACTTTACCAAACTCAGTCACTAGCTTCTGCAGTTTCTTACATGAACCAGCCACCAGCGTTGTATCATCAGCGAAAAACAACCGACTAACTTCCCAAGCTCTCTCATCCACAACAGACTGCATACTTGCCCCTCTTTCCAAAACTCTTGCATTCACCTCCCTAACAACCCCATCCATAAACAGATTAAACAACCATGGAGACATCACACACCCCTGTCGCAAACCTACATTCACTAAGAACCAATCACTTTCCTCTCTTCCTACACGTACACATGCCTTACATTCTCGATAAAAACTTTTCACTGCTTCTAACAACTTGCCTCCCACACCATATATTCTTAATACCTTCCACAGAACATCTCTATCAAGTCTATCATATGCCTTCTCCAGATCCATAAATGCTACATACAAATCCATTTGTTTTTCTAAGTATTTCTCACATACATTCTTCAAAGCAAACACCTGATCCACACATCCTCTACCAGTTCTGAAAACACACTGCCCTTCCCTAATCTGATGCTCTGTACATGCCTTCACCCTTTCAATCAATACCCTCCCATATAATTTACCAGGAATACTCAACAAAGTTATACCTCTGTAATTTGAGCACTCACTCTTGTCCCCTTTGCCTTTGTACAATGGCACTATGCAAGCATTCCGCCAATCCTCAGGCACCTCACCATGAATCATACATACATCAAATAACCTTACCAACCAGTCAACAATACAGTCACCCCCTTTTTTAATAAATTCCACAGCAATACCATCCAAACCTGCTGCTTTGCCGGCTTTCATCTTCCGTAAAGCTTTTACTACTTCTTCTCTATTTACCAAATCAGTTTCCCTAACCCTCTCACTTTGCACACCACCTCGACCAAGACACCCTATATCTGCCACTCTATCATCAAACACATTCAACAGACCTTCAAAATACTCACTCCATCTCCTTCTCACATCACCACTACTTATTATCACCTCCCCATTTGCCCCTTCACTGAAGTTCCCATTTGCTCCCTTGTCTTACGCACTTTATTTACCTCCTTCCAAAACATCTTTTTATTCTCCCTGAAATTTAATGATACTCCCTCACCCCAACTCTCATTTGCCCTCTTTTTCACCTCTTGCACCTTTCTCTTAACCTCCTGCCTCTTTCTTTTATACATCTCCCACTCATTTGCATTTTTTCCCTGCAAAAATCGTTCAAATGCCTCTCTCTTCTCTTTCACTAATGATCTTACTTCTTCATCCCACCACTCACTACCTTTTCTAATCAACCCACCTCCTACGCTTCTCATGCCACAAGCATCTTTTGCGCAAGCCATCACTGCTTCCCTAAATACATCCCATTCCTCCCCCACTCCCCTTACCTCCTTTGTTCTCACCTTTTTCCATTCTGTACTCAGTCTCTCCTGGAACTTCCTCACACAAGTCTCCTTCCCAAGCTCACTTACTCTTACCACCCTCTTCACCCCAACATTCACTCTTCTTTTCTGAAAACCCATACAAATCTTCACCTTCGCCTCCACAAGATGATGATCAGACATCCCTCCAGTTGCACCTCTCAGCACATTAACATCCAAAAGTCTCTCTTTCGCGCGTCTATCAATTAACACGTAATCCAGTAACGCTCTCTGGCTATCTCTCCTACTTACATACGTATACTTATGTATATCTCGTTTTTTAAACCAGGTATTCCCAATCACCAGTCCATTTTCAGCACATAAATCTACAAGCTCTTCACCATTTCCATTTACAACACTAAACACAATATGTATACCAATCATTCCCTCAACTGCCACATTACTCACCTTTGCATTCAAATCACCCATCACTATAACCCGGTCTTGTGCATCAAAACCACTAACACACTCATTCTGCTGCTCCCCAAACACTTGCCTCTCATGATCTTTCTTCTCATACCCAGGTGCATATGCACCAATAATCACCCATCTCTCTCCATCAACTTTCAGTTTTACCCATATCAATCTAGAATTTACTTTCTTACACTCTATCACATACTCCCACAACTCCTGATTCAGGAGTAGTGCTACTCCTTCCCTTGCTCTTGTCCTCTCCTCTCACTAACCCCTGACTTTACTCCCAAGACATTCGTTTTACTCAGAGAAACATCCAGCTTCCTTTTCTCAAACATACTACCTATCTTTCCTTTTTTCTCATCTTGGTTACATCCACACACATTTAGACACCCCATTCTGAGCCTTCGAGGAGGATGGGCACTCCTCGCGTGATTCCCTTCTTCTGTTTCCCCTTTTAGAAAGTTAAAATACAAGGTAGGGAGTGTTTTATATATATATATAAATATCTATCTATCTATCTATCTATCTATCTATCTATCTATCTATCTATCTATCTATCTATCTATCTATATATATATATATCTATCTATATATATATATATATATATATATATATATATATATATATATATATATATATATATATATATATATATATATATATATATATATATATATATACACACACAGACATATACATATATACACATGTACATAATTCATATTGTCTACCTTTATTCATTCCCATCACCACCCCGCCACACATGAAACAACAAAGACAAAGACACCCCACATCTGCCACTCTATCATAAAACACATTCAACAAACCTTCAAAATACTCACTCCATCACCTTCTCACATCACCACTACTTGTTATCACCTCCCCATTAGCCCCCTTCAATGAAGTTCCCATTTGCTCCCTCGTCTTACGCACTTTATTTACCTCCTTCCAAAACATCTTTTTATTCTCTCTCATCCCAACTCTCATTTGCCCTCTTTTTCACCTCTTGCACCTTTCTCTTGACCTCCTGCCTCTTTCTTTTATACCTCTCCCACTCATTTGCATTTTTTCCCTGCAAAAATCGTTCAAATGCCTCTCTCTTCTCTTTCACTAATAATCTTACTTCTTCATTTCACCACTCACTACCTTTTCTAATCAACCCACCTCCTACGCTTCTCATGCCACAAGCATCTTTTGCGAAAGCCATCACTGCTTCACTAAATACATCCCATTCCTCCGCCACTCCCCTCACCTCCTTTGTTCTCACCTTTTTCCATTCTGTACTCAGTCTCTCCCGGTACTTCCTCACACAAGTCTCCTTCCTAAGCTCACTTACTCTCGCCACTCTCTTCACCCCAACATTCTCTCTTCTTTTCTGAAAACCCCCACAAATCTTCACCTTCGCTTCCACAAGATAATGATCAGACATCCCTCCAGTTGCACCTCTCAGCACATTAACATCCAAAAGTCTCTCTTTCGTGCGTCTATCAATTAACACGTAATCCAATAGCGCTCTCTGGCCATCTCTCCTACTTACATACGTATCCTTATGTATATCTCGCTTTTTAAACCAGGTATTCCCAATCACCAGTCCTTTTTCAGCACATAAATCTACAAGCTCTTCACCATTTACATTTACAACACTGAACACTCCATGTATACCAATTATTCCCTCAACTGCCACATTACTCACCTTTGCATTCAAATCACCCGTCACTATAACCCGGTCTTGTGCATCAAATCCACTAACACACTCATTCAGCTGCTCCCAAAACACTTGCCTTTCATGATCTTTCTTCTCATGCCCAGGTGCATATGCACCAATAATCACCCATCTCTCTCCATTAACTTTCAGTTTTACCCATATCAATCTAGAATTTACTTTCTTACACTCTATCACATACTCCCACAACTCCTGATTCAGGAGTAGTGCTACTCCTTCCCTTACTCTTGTCCTCTCACTAACCCCTGATTTTACTCCCAAGACATTCCCAAACCACTCTTCCCCTTTACCCTTTAGCTTCGTTTCACTCAGTGCCAAAACATCCAGCTTCCTTTCCTCAAACATACTACCTATCTCTCCTTTTTTCTCATCTTGGTTACATCCACACACATTTAGACACCCCAATCTGAGCCTTCGAGGAGGATGAGCACTCCTCGCATGACTCCTTCTTCTGTTTCCCCTTTTAGAAAGTTAAAATACAAGGAGGGGAGGGTTTCTGGCCCCCCACTCCCGTCCCATTTAGTCGCCTTCTACGACACGTGAGGAATGCGTGGGAAGTATTCTTAATCCTCTATCCCCTATATATATATATATATATATATATATATATATATATATATATATATATATATATATATATATATATATATATATATATATATATATGCGTGCATAGTGCCATTGTACAAAGGCAAAGGGGATAAGAGTGAGTGCTCAAATTACAGAGGTATAAGTTTGTTGAGTATTCCTGGTAAATTATATGGGAGGGTATTGATTGAGAGGGTGAAGGCATGTACAGAGCATCAGATTGGGGAAGAGCAGTGTGGTTTCAGAAGTGGTAGAGGATGTGTGGATCAGGTGTTTGCTTTGAAGAATGTATGTGAGAAATACTTAGAAAAGCAAATGGATTTGTATGTAGCATTTATGGATCTGGAGAAGGCATATGATAGAGTTGATAGAGATGCTCTGTGGAAGGTATTAAGAATATATGGTGTGGGAGGCAAGTTGTTAGAAGCAGTGAAAAGTTTTTATCGAGGATGTAAGGCATGTGTACGTGTAGGAAGAGAGGAAAGTGATTGGTTCTCAGTGAATGTAGGTTTGCGGCAGGGGTGTGTGATGTCTCCATGGTTGTTTAATTTGTTTATGGATGGGGTTGTTAGGGAGGTAAATGCAAGAGTCTTGGAAAGAGGGGCAAGTATGAAGTCTGTTGGGGATGAGAGAGCTTGGGAAGTGAGTCAGTTGTTGTTCGCTGATGATACAGCGCTGGTGGCGGATTCATGTGAGAAACTGCAGAAGCTGGTGACGGAGTTTGGTAAAGTGTGTGGAAGAAGAAAGTTAAGAGTAAATGTGAATAAGAGCAAGGTTATTAGGTACAGTAGGGTTGAGGGTCAAGTCAATTGGGAGGTGAGTTTGAATGGAGAAAAACTGGAGGAAGTGAAGTGTTTTAGATATCTGGGAGTGGATCTGTCAGCGGATGGAACCATGGAAGCGGAAGTGGATCATAGGGTGGGGGAGGGGGCGAAAATTTTGGGAGCCTTGAAAAATGTGTGGAAGTCGAGAACATTATCCCGGAAAGCAAAAAATGGGTATGTTTGAAGGAATAGTAGTTCCAACAATGTTGTATGGTTGCGAGGCGTGGGCTATGGATAGAGTTGTGCGCAGGAGGATGGATGTGCTGGAAATGAGATGTTTGAGGACAATGTGTGGTGTGAGGTGGTTTGATCGAGTAAGTAACGTAAGGGTAAGAGAGATGTGTGGAAATAAAAAGAGCGTGGTTGAGAGAGCAGAAGAGGGTGTTTTGAAATGGTTTGGGCACATGGAGAGAATGAGTGAGGAAAGATTGACCAAGAGGATATATGTGTCGGAGGTGGAGGGAACGAGGAGAAGAGGGAGACCAAATTGGAGGTGGAAAGATGGAGTGAAAAGGATTTTGTGTGATCGGGGCCTGAACATGCAGGAGGGTGAAAGGAGGGCAAAGAATAGAGTGAATTGGAGCGATGTGGTATACAGGGGTTGACGTGCTGTCAGTGGATTGAATCAAGGCATGTGAAGCGTCCGGGGTAAACCAAGGAAAGCTGTGTAGGTATGTATATTTGCGTGTGTGGACGTGTGTATGTACATGTGTATGGGGGGGGGTTGGGCCATTTCTTTCGTCTGTTTCCTTGCGCTACCTCGCAAACGCGGGAGACAGCGACAAAGTATAAAAAAAAAAAAAAAAAAAAAAATATATATATATATATATCCCTGGGGATAGGGAGGAAAGAATACTTCCCACGTATTCCCTGCGTGTCGTAGAAGGCGACTAAAAGGGGAGGGAGCGGGGGGCTGGAAATCCTCCCCTCTCTATTTCTTTTTGATTTTTCCAAAAGAAGGAACAGAGAAGGGGGCCAGGTGAGGATATTCCCCCAAAGGCCCAGTCCTCTGTTCTTAACGCTACCTCGCTAATGTGGGCAATGGCGAACAGTTTGAAAATATATATATATATATATATATATATATATATATATATATATATATATATATATATATATATATATATATATATATATATATATATACATATATATATGTATATGCGTGTGTATTTTTTAGATATCTTGGAGTGGATTTGACAGCGGATGGAACCATGGAAGCGAAAGTGAGTCAGTGTGGGGAAGGGGCTAAAGTTCTGGGAGCGCTGAAGAATGTGTGGAAGTCGAGGACGTTATCTTGGAAAGCAAAAATGGGTATGTTTGAAGGAATAGTGATTCCAACAATGATATACGGTTGCGAGGCGTGGGCTATAGATAGAGTTATGGGGAGGAGGGTGGATGTGCTGGAAATGAGATGTCTGAGTACAATATTTTGTGTGATGTGGTTTGATCGAGTAAGTAACGTAAGGGTAAGAGAGATGTGTGGCAATAAAAATAGTGTGGTTGAGAGAGCAGAAGAGGGTGTTTTGAAATGGTTTGGTCACGTGGAGAAAATGAGTGAGGAAAGATTGACAAACAGGATATATGTGTCAGAGGTGGAGGGAACGATGAGAAGTGGGAGA
This sequence comes from Panulirus ornatus, assembly GCF_036320965.1. Taxonomy (NCBI): domain Eukaryota; kingdom Metazoa; phylum Arthropoda; class Malacostraca; order Decapoda; family Palinuridae; genus Panulirus; species Panulirus ornatus. The sequence goes on along the minus strand of NC_092294.1, from coordinate 6,326,354 downwards.
CCAAATTGCAAGTGAAAAAATGGAGTGAAAAAGATTTTGAGTGATCGGGGTCTGAACATGCAGGAGGGTGAAAGGCGTGCAAGGAGTAGAGTAAATTGGAACAATATGGTATATCGGGATCGACGTGCTGTCAATGGATTGAACCAGGGCATGTGAAGCGTCTGGGGTAAACCATGTAAAGTTCTGTGGTGCCTGGATGTGGAAAGGGAGGTGTGGTTTCAGTGCATTATCCATGACAGCTAGAGACTGAGTGTAAACGAATGTGGCCTTTGTTGTCTTTTCCTAGCGCTACCTCGAGCACATGCCGGGGGGGAGGGTTGTTATTTTATGGTTGGAAGGGTGGCGACGGGAATGAATAAGGCAGACAGTATGAATTATGTACATGTGTATATATGTATATGTCTGTGTGTGTGTATATATATATGTATACGTTGAGATGTATAGGTATGTATATTTGCGTGTGTGGACGTGTATGTATATACATGTGTATTTTTGTGGGTTGGGCCATTCTTTTCTTCTGTTTCCTAGTACTACCTCTCTAACACGGGAGGCTGCGAGAAAGTATAATATATATATATATATATATATATATATATATATATATATATATATATATATATATATATATATATATATATATATATATATATATATATATATATATATATATATATATACACATATATATATATATATTACTCTACGTAGATTTCTCACGTGTTCAAGGCAACGTTCGCTTATGACCGTCCACATGTTGAGATAACCGCTTGAGTTCGTTGATGATGACACGACTCATATGTTACGACACACCTGGCTTCCGCTGTGGCCAGAGGCAGCCACCTCGCAACCAATGTGTTCTAGTTAAGATTATTAACAACTTGCTTGGTAATGATTTCAAGATTGTCAATCCATTATGTTTTCTGCACGAAGCGATAACGTATGATAAATGGTGCGGGAGGTGTTTTGAAAATGTGGCTGAGTTATTGAAATCTGATGGATATGCTTGATAATATATGGAATTAGGAAACATATTGCGCGTGAGAATTGGTAATAATGAAGGAATGAATTGTAGGTAGAGGATCCTTGCTGTGGTTGGAGGAGTCACTAACGTTGGAGAACACTGGCAGTACTAGAGACGCAGGACAATGTTAGAATGAATAGTGATGTCGGATCAGTCTGGTCGTATGGGAACGAAGTTTTGTTATGAGAAGGAACCGGAAGCAATGGGTAAGACTGACAGTGGTACTGTTGGAGGCACTACGATGTGTTGGAGGGAATTTTCTGTGTTGGAGGAAATCATCTTTTTAGAAGGTTTATCTTGAAAGTGAAAGTTCCAATCAATCAAGCGACAGAGGAGAACATTGTTGGAGGGACCCAGTAGTGATGGAGAGCTTGCCCTATTGGAGTAGCCTACAAGCACTAACTGTGTTCAGATAATCTGTCATCTTTGGAGGAGCACGGAAGATCTTTGAGTACTGGCATATCCTATTACTGTTGTTGGAGCCTTACATATTTGGAGGAAATCTATGTAGTGTTGAAGGGGCCTTACATTGTTTGAGCAACATGGTGGGTCTTGGAGGGGTCTCTGTATTATCCGAACAATCTAGCTATGTTGGAGTAAGCGGTGGGGGGTGGGGGGGGGGAGTTATGATGTTGGAGAACTCTAACAATCTTAGAGAGGACTCACTCTGTTGAGGCAATTTTGCAGCATCAGAGGGGCCTCATATTGACGGTATCGAAAAGCCAGCTTAAGAACAGGTAGACCTAGGTAGTCTGCATTATCATAATAACACACTGGGGTCAGAGAGCGACAGATCATTTTGTCGGCACTGTAACACCATATATACCGTCAGGAGGCACTGAGGAAGCCCAGAGCTTCATGGTAACGGATCTGACCATTAGTTCGTGGGAGGCTGCAAGTGTCGGATGCCCACAGTGCCAGTGAGGAGTAACGCCGTCGTCGTCGGAGTAGTAGTGTGACGAAGGGGTTTCCGATGTTGCTTGATAAGGAGGCCATGAAACCGGCGGATGTTTGCGTAATGGTGACCTCGAGCGGCGAGGTGTTCGACTGAGCCAGGTGTACCTCTCTGCGCCTTCCACCACATGCATCGCCGCCCTTCCCTTAGATTCTAGCGGGGAAGGGGAATGTACACACACACACACACACACACATGCCTCCATGGAGCAGCGGTTAGTGCTATCGACCATGAGTCGGACATGTATGGGTTCGAATCCTGGGCATGGCGATCGAAATGCACCCAACCCAGGAGTACATTCTTCTATCAAGACTGATCGATAAATGGGTACCTGGGTTAGGTGTGTGTGTGTGTGTGTGTGTGTGTGTGTGTGTGTGTGTGTGTGTGTGTGTGTGTGTGTGTGTGTGTGTGCATACATACAAAGGAATAAAGTTAAGTTACACAGGTGCAAGGTTGAGAGTCGAGGTAACACGAGAGTAAAACTCTCTCCCCCTAACAAGAAATAGTAATCACACACACGCACACACCGCCACTCCAGTGTTGCAGAAAGGCCAGGAATATTAAGCGATGATAATGCTACATTGAAAGTCCTGTACGCAAATGTTTATGCAGTATCAACATATGGTTAAGAACTAGACTTTAAAGATCGCATGAGGGAAAACGCGCCTGATATTGTTAAGGCTGTAGAAATAAAGGTGTCTGAAGTGATAAGATCTCAACTTTTCTGTCTAACTGGGTCCATGACAGTAAGGACGGAAAGAGACAGAGGAGGAGAATTTCCTTCCCTAATGAGAGATAAACTAAAGTTTCAGGAAACAGCGGTAGATGGCGCATTGAGACAGTACACATGGGAGGATAACGTTAGGAAATGAGTGCACGATGGTGTTTACGATATATTATCCTCCAAAGAATCATAACGATTCAGAACAAATGAACAACGACAACAACGAAGGAACAATCACAATGGTACATGATGCAATAGAACATACACTTCTCAGGAAAGGTAATAGTGTTGATAATGGAGGATTTAATTCTAAGAAGATAGAGTGACTAAATTCAGATTCTCCTGATGACCGAGAATCGTGGAGACACAAGTTTCTAAAGAGTGTATAGGAAATATTGGTGCACCGGCAATGTAGTGAACACATTAGGATCAGAGGGACTGATTTACCCTCATTACTAAATCTTCCCTTGAAATGTACTAGCATGGATAATGAAAATATACGATCTACCACTTGGAAGTTGTGGTCATGATTATGAAGTAAATGAGGAAGTTAAAATAGATGAGACCAGACAGGACTTGAGATGTGACAGTGAAAAACTACACAAAACTTAAGAATAGTTTCTGTGGTAACACATACATTGGAAAATGGAGTTCAGTAGCCTGGAATCAGGGTAATGTGGTGAAAGGCTCTGTGAAATTTGCGGTGAAGAAGTGAGAACATGTGTAGCTTCAGGGAGAAGGTTAGAAAACAGGGAAGAATGGTTTGATCAGAGACATCAGAAAACAAGGGAGATGCTAGATTCGCACTGACGAAAATATAGATGACACTCCAGCTAGCCAAATGGAATAGAACTCAAAGCTAGAACATGCAGTAAGAACATGGGGAAAAAACTTCTGTTCCTATTGGTGTGTTGAGCACTGAAATAATTTACCGTCAGACGTAGTTAATGTTAAGACTATGAATACCGTCAAAAGTCATTTAAACAACTATTCTATAAAATCAGGTATACTCTGGAGACACCAGAAGGCTAATGTGCAGCAGCAGGAATCAGTGATAGCTTAAAAAAAACTGCTGAGTGGAATTACATTTTCTTTTCAAGTTAAACTTTTTAGCAGACAACCCAGTCGTCGGCCAATCAGGCCTCCTATTGTCTGTTTTTTTCATGTCAACTCATGTCTTATATCAGGATAAGGAAGGAAGGACGAGGAAGTTTTGAAGATAATATGGTGGACAAGGCGAGAGAAAATCCCAAACTCCATAAATTCATCAGGAGTCACTTACCTGTTAAGATTATTATCAGGCCAAGTGATTCAGAGGGAAGAATCATTGAGGATGATGTAAGGATGTGTGAAGAATTGAATAACGAGTTCAGATGTATTTTCAGCTAAAGACACTATCGCCCCAGCACCAGTGAGACTGGATGGGGAAGAAATTATACAGAACACTGAGATATCTATAAAAGACATTAACTGTTCACGAAAAGGTCTTGACCATACAAGGCTTAATGCCCTAATGAAATTTCACCATGTATGATGAGACTGTGTTGCAGATGCGCTAAATAAACTTACTGAAATACTATCGTAGATGTCACTGGAGAGAGAGAGAGAGTTTAAAGTGAATGGAAGAGGACGAACGTTGAATAAGTCTATAAGAAAGGAAACTTATAACAGGTAATGATTTGCAGATCCGTTTCACTGAAACACGTACTAGTAAAGTTATCCCATATATCATATATGATGGATAAAATGATCATATAATGCTCAAGTCTGACTGTGTGGTAGATGAGGTCATTAAAACACCAGTGGTGTGACAAGACCTAAATTGGAGATATGATCGTGGAAACGACACAATCCTCAACTGTGTAAGACAACGGAAGTTACCTCAGTTATTCTATGACGCAGTAACTGACCCAACGCTTTCTGCTCTGAAAGAAGATGGCTTTCCTTGTTCAAATCTCGAGGAAGACGGCACTTACATGTGTCTAGCAACTACTTTACAGGCTGTTAGTCATTATAATCAGTTTCAGCGTCTTGGTCTTGTTCTGTAGTTAAGGGAGGCAAAAGTTCACTCACTCACTTCCTCTTTTGATTTTCTGTTCGACAGAAGCTTTATTCTTTTACAAAGCTTTGGTATGGAGTCAAAATTTCCGAAATGAATGAAAATTAATGGAATGTAATTCACATAAGCAACGTTTCGTATCATTATCCAGTATATTGTTCCATCGGAAGAGAACGTTTGTACACTGATTGTAGTACTTTGGTGGGTTAACTTATGCAATACTACGATTATAGTTCGCAACGTTCCAAGCGTTTGCAGATGACATAGTAGTGATAATAACTGTGCACTACCACCTAAGAGTGACGTCTTCCTGCTATTGAGTGATTCGTTGACACTACAGTCAGCATCTGGTAGCAGAACTCGCATCCACAAAGCGTTTGGCCACATACAACTGCCATATGTGGAGTTGTGTTACATAGTTAAGCAACTCCCCTAATCCTCTCGAAACGCCAAATTCGGTACTTCAGAAGGGATCATTTGTCTTCTTTGAATATCTTTTATATTGGTTCTCCTTGGGATCAATAGCGCCCTACTGCCGGGCATGACTCCGCTTATACTGACCGTATACCGGCTTCCAGTTATGCTGACCGTATAGCGGCCTCCAGTTGTGCTGACCGTATAGCGGCCCTTCAGTTATGCTGAACGTATAGCGGCCTCCAGTTGTGCTGACCGTATAGAGGCCCCCAGTTGTGCTGACCGTATAGCGGCCTCCAGTTGTGCTGACCGTATAGCGGCCTCCAGTTGTGCTGACCGTATAGCGGCCCTCAGTTATGCTGACCGTATAGCGGCCTCCAGTTGTGCTGACCGTATAGCGGCCTTCAGTTGTACTGGCCGTATAGCGGCCTCCAGTTGTGTTGACCGTATAGCGGCCTCCAGTTGTGCTGACCGTATAGCGGCCTTCAGTTGTACTGGCCGTATAGCGGCCTCCAGTTGTGTTGACCGTATAGCGGCCTCCAGTTGTGCTGACCGTATAGCGGCCTTCAGTTGTACTGGCCGTATAGCGGCCTCCAGTTGTGCTGGCCGTATAGCGGCCTCCAGTAGTGCTGACCGTATAGCGGCCTTCAGTTGTACTGGCCGTATAGCGGCCTCCAGTTATGCTGACCGCATAGCGGCCTTCTGTTGCACTGGCCGTATAGCGGCCTCCAATTGTGTTGACCGTATAGCGGCCTCCAGTTGTGCTGACCGTATAGCGGCCTCCAGTTGTGTTGACCGTATAGCGGCCTCCAGTTGTGCTGACCGTATAGCGGCCTTCAGTTGTACTGGCCGTATAGCGGCCTCCAGTTATGCTGACCGCATAGCGGCCTCCAGTTGTGCTGGACGTATAGCGGCCTCCAATTATGTTGACCGTATAGCGGCCTCCAATTGTGTTGACCGTATAGCGGCCTCCAGTTGTGTTGACCGTATAGCGGCCTCCAATTGTGTTGACCTTATAGCGGAGCTCATCTCGGTTAGCATGGGTCCTACGTCTCCTTTTCTTTTCAGCCTTTATATCCTGAGTTACGAACAGATGGCTTTTTCTCTGATGTATGTCGCATCAAAGACTTATGTTTATTGGACCGGGAATTTTTCTTGTCTGAAGCTCATTCTGCCTTTATTTTTGCCCACAGTCAGTGTAAAGCATTGATTTGTATAGTCAAGCACGTTTAGTTAAAAAGAAAATTGATGCCTTGACTTCCTCAGCAGATAAATCCTTTAGGCAATTAATTAGGCACATCTCCAGCAAATTCTATAATCCTTCCTTTCCACATCTTTTCCAAACTATATATATATATATATATATATATATATATATATATATATATATATATATATATATATATATATATATATATATATATATATATATATATATATATATGCATATATATACATATATATATATATATATATGCATATATATATATATATATATATATATATATATGTATATATATATATATATATATATATATATATATATATATATATATATATATATATATATATATATATATATATATATATATATATATATTTTTTTTTTTTTTTTTTTTTTTATACTTTGTCGCTGTCTCCCGCGTTTGCGAGGTAGCGCAAGGAAACAGACGAAAGAAATGGCCCAACCCACCCCCATACACATGTATATACATACGTCCACACACGCAAATATACATACCTACACAGCTTTCCATGGTTTACCCCAGACGCTTCACATGCCCTGATTCAATCCATTGACAGCACGTCAACCCCGGTATACCACATCGATCCAATTCACTCTATTCCTTGCCCTCCTTTCACCCTCCTGCATGTTCAGGCCCCGATCACACAAAATCTTTTTCACTCCATCTTTCCACCTCCAATTTGGTCTCCCACTTCTCCTCGTTCCCTCCACCTCCGACACATATATCCTCTTGGTCAATCTTTCCTCACTCATTCTCTCCATGTGCCCAAACCATTTCAAACCACCCTCTTCTGCTCTCTCAACCACGCTCTTTTTATTTACACACCTCTCTCTTGCTCTTTCCGAGATAATGTCTTTGCCCTCCACACATTCTTCGTTCCCAGAACATCCCCCCCGTGACTCACTTCCGCTTCCATGGTTCCATCCACTGCCAAATCCACTCCCAGATATCTAAAACACTTCACTTCCTCCAGTTTTTCTCCATTCAAACTTACCTCCCTATTGACTTGTCCCTCAACCCTACTGTACCTAATAACCTTGCTCTTATTCACATTTACTCTCAGCTTTCTTCTTTCACACTTTTTACCAAACTCAGCCACCAGCTTCTGCACTTTCTCACCCGAATCAGCCACCAACGCTGTATCATCAGCGAACAACAACTGACTCACTTCTCATGCCCTGTCATCCACAACAGACTGCATACTTGCCCCTCTCTCCAAAACACTTGCATTCACCTTCCTAACAACCCCATCCATAAACATATTAAACAACCATGGAGACATCATGCACCCCAGCCGCAAACCGACATTCATTGGGAACCAATCACTTTCCTCTCTTCCTACTCGTACACATACCTTACATCTTCGATAAAAACTTTTCACTGCGTCTGGCAACTTGCCTCCCACACCATATACTCTTAAAATCTTCCACAGAGCATCTCTATCAACTCTATCATATGCATTCAAATTATAATTAATATTTATAAAATTGAATATATATCCCAAGATCACCCCCTCCAATATTCTTACTGCTAAAGCTAAAATTTCCAAGAAAATCTCAAACAAATTATATATCTCTGGGAAGAACAATCAAGATAAAACTGATCTTATTACTGCAGCCCCTACTCTCAATTTCAATCTAGGACTTGTTATAGTTGTAGAAGAATCTCTGACTGAGATAAAAGAACTAATAATTGGTTCGCCTCTAATAATATAAAATACAGGATGAAAAGTATGACATACAGTTAAACTGGTTGCTGAAACATACAACAGAAAGGCAACCATACTGGTATTTATTATATATATATATATATATATATATATATATATATATATATATATATATATATATATATATATATATATACATATATATATATATATATATATATATATATATATATATATATATATATGCATATATATATATATATATATATATATATATATATATATATATATATATATCCATAAATGCTACATACAAATCCATTTGCTTTTCTAAGTATTTCTCACATACATTCTTCAAAGCAAACACCTGATCCACACATCCTCTACCACTTCTGAAACCACACTGCTCTTCCCCAATCTGATGCTCTGTACATGCCTTCACCCTCTCAATCAATACCCTCCCATATAATTTACCAGGAATACTCAACAAACTTATACCTCTGTAATTTGAGCACTCACTCTTATCCCCTTTGCCTTTGTACAATGGCACTATGCACGCATTCCGCCAATCCTCAGGCACCTCACCATGAGTCTTTTTTTTTTTTTTTTTTTATACTTTGTCGCTGTCTCCCGCGTTTGCGAGGTAGCGCAAGGAAACAGACGAAAGAAATGGCCCAACCCCCCCCATACACATGTACATACACACGTCCACACACGCAAATATACATACCTACACAGCTTTCCATGGTTTACCCCGGACGCTTCACATGCCTTGATTCAATCCACTGACAGCACGTCAACCCCTGTATACCTCATCGCTCCAATTCACTCTATTCCTTGCCCTCCTTTCACCCTCCTGCATGTTCAGGCCCCGATCACACAAAATCCTTTTCACTCCATCTTTCCACCTCCAATTTGGTCTCCCTCTTCTCCTCGTTCCCTCCACCTCCGACACATATATCCTCTTGGTCAATCTTTCCTCACTCATTCTCTCCATGTGCCCAAACCATTTCAAAACACCCTCTTCTGCTCTCTCAACCACGCTCTTTTTATTTCCACACATCTCTCTTACCCTTACGTTACTTACTCGATCAAACCACCTCACACCACACATTGTCCTCAAACATCTCATTTCCAGCACATCCATCCTCCTGCGCACAACTCTATCCATATCCCACGCCTCGCAACCATACAACATTGTTGGAACCACTATTCCTTCAAACATACCCATTTTTGCTTTCCGGGATAATGTTCTCGACTTCCACACATTTTTCAAGGCTCCCAAAATTTTCGCCCCCTCCCCCACCCTATGATCCACTTCCGCTTCCATGGTTCCATCCGCTGACAGATCCACTCCCAGATATCTAAAACACTTCACTTCCTCCAGTTTTTCTCCATTCAAACTCACCTCCCAATTGACTTGACCCTCAACCCTACTGTACCTAATAACCTTGCTCTTATTCACATTTACTCTTAACTTTCTTCTTCCACACACTTTACCAAACTCCGTCACCAGCTTCTGCAGTTTCTCACATGAATCCGCCACCAGCGCTGTATCATCAGCAAACAACAACTGACTCACTTCCCAAGCTCTCTCATCCCCAACAGACTTCATACTTGCCCCTCTTTCCATGAGTCATACATACATTAAATAACCTTACCAACCAGTCAACAATACAGTCACCCCCTTTTTTTAATAAATTCCACTGCAATACCATCCAAACCTGCTGCCTTGCCGGCTTTCATCTTCCGCAAAGCTTTCACTACCTCTTCTCTGTTTACCAAATCATTTTCCCTAACCCTCTCACTTTGCACACCACCTCGACCAAAACACCCTATATCTGCCACTCTATCATCAAACACATTCAACAAACCTTCAAAATACTCACTCCATCTCCTTCTCACATCACCACTACTTGTTATCACCTCCCCATTTGCGCCCTTCACTGAAGTTCCCATTTGCTCCCTTGTCTTACGCACTTTATTTACCTCCTTCCAGAACATCTTTTTATTCTCCCTAAAATTTAATGATACTCTCTCACCCCAACTCTCATTTGCCCTTTTTTTCACCTCTTGCACCTTTCTCTTGACCTCCTGTCTCTTTCTTTTATACATCTCCCACTCAATTGCATTTTTTCTCTGCAAAAATCGTCCAAATGCCTCTCTCTTCTCTTTCACTAATACTCTTACTTCTTCATCCCACCACTCACTACCCTTTCTAATTAACCCACCTCCCACTCTTCTCATGCCACAAGCATCTTTTGCGCAATTCATCACTGATTCCCTAAATACATCCCATTCCTCCCCCACTCCCCTTGCTTCCATTGTTCTCACCTTTTTCCATTCTGTACTCAGTCTCTCCTGGTACTTCCTCACACAGGTCTCCTTCTCAAGCTCACTTACTCTCACCACCCTCTTCACCCCAACATTCACTCTTCTTTTCTGAAAACCCATACAAATCTTCACCTTAGCCTCCACAAGATAATGATCAGACATCCCTCCAGTTGCACCTCTCAGCACATTAACATCCAAAAGTCTCTCTTTCGCACGCCTGTCAATTAACACGTAATCCAATAACGCTCTCTGGCCATCTCTCCTACTTACATAAGTATACTTATGTATATCTCGCTTTTTAAACCAGGTATTCCCAATCACCAGTCCTTTTTCAGCACATAAATCTACAAGCTCTTCACCATTTCCATTTACAACACTGAACACCCCATGTATACCAATTATTCCCTCAACTGCCACATTACTCACCTTTGCATTCAAATCACCCATCACTATAACCCGGTCTCGTGCATCAAAACCACTAACACACTCATTCAGCTGCTCCCAAAACACTTGCCTCTCTTGATCTTTCTTCTCATGCCCAGGTGCATATGCACCAATAATCACCCACCTCTCTCCATCAACTTTCAGTTTTACCCATATTAATCGAGAATTTACTTTCTTACACTCTATCACATACTCCCACAACTCCTGTTTCAGGAGTATTGCTACTCCTTCCCTTGCTCTTGTCCTCTCACTAACCCCTGACTTTACTTCCCAGACATTCCCAAACCACTCTTCCCCTTTACCCTTGAGCTTCGTTTCACTCAGAGCCAAAACATCCAGGTTCCTTTCCTCAAACATACTATCTATCTCTCCTTTTTTCACATCTTGGTTACATCTACACACATTTAGGCACCCCACTCTGAGTCTTCGAGGAGGATGAGCACTCCCCGCGTGACTCCTTCTTCTGTTTCCCATTTTAGAAAGTTAATACAAGGAGGGGAGGATTTCTGGCCCCCCGCTCCCGTCCCCTCTAGTCGCTGTCTACGACACGCGAGGAATACGTGGGAAGTATTCTTTCACCCCTATCCCCAGGGATAATATACATATATATATACATATACACATACACACACATACACATACATACGCACATATACACACACACACACACATACATATATATACATGTGAAAAATGTAAGAAACAATTTAGAAAACTGAAACTTCTAGCTTGAAATGAATGAAAAAAATGAATGTCGCATAATGGTTCAACCTCTGGCTATGGAAAAAAGGAAATGTATAATTTATTTACACAAACGTCAATAGCAGTTCTCATCAATTTAACCACTGTGTCAATAAGCTTCAATGTCTAAGATACATTTTTCTCCAAGGCATATGATAGAGTTGATAGAGATGCTCTGTGGAAGGTATTAAGAATATATGGTGTGGGAGGAAAGTTGTTAGAAGCAGTGAAAAGTTTTTATCGAGGATGTAAGGCATGTGTACGTGTAGGAAGAGAGGAAAGTGATTGGTTCTCAGTGAATGTAGGTTTGCGGCAGGGGTGTGTGATGTCTCCATGGTAGTTTAATTTGTTTATGGATGTGGTTGTTAGGGAGGTAAATGCAAGAGTTTTGGAAAGAGGGGCAAGTATGAAGTCTGTTGGGGATGAGAGAGCTTGGGAAGTGAGTCAGTTGTTGTTCGCTGATGATACAGCGCTGGTGGCTGGGAGTGGATCTGGCAGCGGATGGAACCATGGAAGCGGAAGTGGATCATAGGGTGGGGGAGGGGGCGAAAATTCTGGGGGTCTTGAAGAATGTGTGGAAGTCGAGAACATTATCTCGGAAAGCAAAAATGGGTATGTTTGAAGGAATAGTGGTTCCAACAATGTTGTATGGTTGCGAGGCGTGGGCTATGGATTGAGTTGTGCGCAGGAGGATGGATGTGCTGGAAATGAGATGTTTGAGGACAATGTGTGGTGTGAGGTGGTTTGATCGAGTAAGTAACGTAAGGGTAAGAGAGATGTGTGGAAATAAAAAGAGCGTGGTTGAGAGAGCAGAAGAGGGTGTTTTGAAGTGGTTTGGGCACATGGAGAGGATGAGTGAGGAAAGATTGACCAAGAGGATATATGTGTCGGAGGTGGAGGGAACAAGGAGAAGAGGGAGACCAAATTGGAGGTGGAAAGATGGAGTGAAAAAGATTTTGTGTGATCGGGGCCTGAACATGCAGGAGGGTGAAAGGAGGGCAAGGAATAGAGTGAATTGGAGCGATGTGGTATACAGGGGTTGACGTGCTGTCAGTGGATTGAATCAAGGCATGTGAAGCGTCTGGGGTAAACCATGGAAAGCTGTGTAGGTATGTATATTTGCGTGTGTGGACGTATGTATATACATGTGTACGGGGGGGGGGGTTGGGCCATTTCTTTCGTCTGTCTCCTTGCGCTACCTCGCAAACGCGGGAGACAGCGACAAAGTATAATAAATAAAATATAAAATATATATATATATATATATATATATATATATATATATATATATATATATATATATATATTTATATATATATATATATATATATATATATATATATATATATATATATATATATATATATATATATATATATGCATATGAACGCGCTGTTTCATAGAAAATACAAACCTCCAACAGCCAAGATCGAACCCGGGACCCCTGTGCCACAGGCGGGAGTGCTACCGCTAGGCTATGGGCCTGGCTGATAGGAAATAACTATTCGAATACTATGTACTCGAACGTGAGACGAAGGGTATTCAAGTACATAGCATTCGAATAGTTATTTCCTATTAGCCAGGCCCATAGCCTAGCGGTACCATTCCCGCCTGTGGCACAGGGGTCCCAGGTTCGATCCTGGCTGTTGGAGGTTTGTATGATATATATATATATATATATATATATATATATATTTTTTTTTTTTCTTTCTTTTAAACTATTCGCCATTTCCCGCGTTAGCGAGGTAGCGTTAAGAACAGAGGACTGGGCCTTTTTTGGAATATCCTCACCTGGCCCCCTCTGTTCCTTCCTATCAGGGAATTCGGTTGAATTAATGCTGTTGAGTTACTAACTAACTGAAAGGTTTTATTCTTGTGTGGCATCTCAGCATTAATTGCATAGGGCATAAGTTAAGCCACAATACATTAACCATTTTAGTTATATATTTTGAATAACTGTATGTAAGAGAAAGCTTTTGGAAATTCTATAGATTGGTTCTTTATCAGTCAGTTTGAATTCATAATTGGAAAGTTGATGCTTTACTACATTGAAAAATATGAGTAAGTATTTCTGGTTCATTTGTGAATGTATAGGCAATTGTAAATTGAGGAGTTACAAAGACTTCTTTTTCCAATATATACTATTTGTTATTGTAAAAATAGCTGAAATATATATATATATATATATATATATATATATATATATATATATATATATATATATATATATATATATATATATATATATATATATATATATTTCTCCAAATGATCAAGCCATTTACGATACTTTGAATGGTTCATCTTCTGGTTTTCCCTATTCACCTCATTCTCCTGAACTTATACCCCTTCTGCCATATATATACCGTATAAAAAGTCTTTAGAGTTCTTTTTAGGGTATATGCCGACATGTACCACCATGTCAGTTAAAGTCGTGTGCCTCTGAACTAGATCCGAATCTTGCTCGTTCACGTCATCATACACTAAAAATCCAAACTTTCCTTTCTTCTTGGACACATGTCTTTGTTTAGCTCATCCCTAAGAAAGAAACCCGTTCAAAACCTAATCATTACCTCATCGCTCTCACTTCAGCTCTCCCCAAAGTTTGCGAAATTCTTCCCATCTCTTGAAATACTTAAAATCTCATTCCCTTCTGTCAGATCACCAGTATGGTTTCCGTTGTGTAAGGTCTCCTGGTGATCTCTCTTATGTGACCCACTTTGGATCATCTGGGAATTTTGGTAAATATTTTGCCATGGCCCTGATGACTCTTCAGAATTAAAAAGTGTATGACACAAGTCTTTCCTTTCTAAACACAAGTTCTTTCGCGTTTCAGTTTCTCTGTTCTCTAATGCAGTTTTCTATACAGTCGTTCCACCTTAGCATTCGTTGATGCAGTAACATCATCCTCTTCCCTTGCTAACACTGGTTCCCCTCATGGTTCTGTCCTATCACCTACCCACTTTCTTCTCTCTAAGAATGATCTTTCTTAAAACTTTAATTTGATTCGATCTTACGTTGATAATTCTCCTTTACGTACTTCAGCTTATTCACTTTTCCTTCCTCACTCTGATAATCGTTCTTACTCAAGCTCTACCGTCCTCCAGCACTATTGACACTACAAATAGTTCCCAGACAAAGAACACATCCCAGAAATACACTCTATAGGAATGAATTTCTCAGTACTTACCACAACATAATCACCACTTACGTACCTCCCCCTTCCACATGCTTTTTCAAATATAAAACCTGATAATCATACCGAACACTTATCTCTGTGGACATTTTATTGCCCACCATCTCACGTGGCTGCTCAACACTCACAACCAAGACCCCCTGAAGTATATTACTCATAAACCGTCTGCAGCATCTCATTATCCTTAACTCACACAACCTGCCAACCAGACTTCCAACCCACCACCTCCAACAGCCGACCTCACCAAACTTCACCTGCTCATCAGCCCTACACTCATACACGAGTCGGCAGGTGTACTCTATACAAATTGTTCTCTGACCTTTTGCTCTTCCTGGTAATACTTCACCTGGCCTAACCAATCCATGCAACCATCAAACACACTACACATCCTAAAGGAAGGCAGACTAGCCAGCTTTCACACAGCACACAGACTCCAAACTCCAAAGTGCAGTGTACATGAATTTCCACTCCTAAATCATGCACTCCTACCACTCACTACCCTCTCTCATTTGCCTACCTATCACATTCAGCATGCCACACACTTCTCTTGCACGCGTCAGCACTGCTTCCCTAAATATTTCCCATTCCTCCCCCGTTGCCAAAGCTTCCTTTACTCTCACCTTTTGCAATTCTACGTCCAAATCTTTCCGGGTATTTTACGATGCATGTCTCTTTACCAAGCTCACGTACTTTTACCGACCACTTCTCGCTCATATCGTTTCTTCACATCTGAAAACTTCTACAAATCTTCAATCTTGGCTCCATCAGGTAATGATCAGAAATCCCACCAGCTGCCCCTCTCGACACATTCACATGCAAGAGTCTCCCATTTACGTGCCATTTATAAACCAGATGTTCCAATCAACAGTCTTTTTTCAGCACACAGCTCCAGATGAGGTTCACCATTCCTTTTCATCTCATTGAATACCCCATTTCCCCCAGTTAAAACCTCAGTTTACACATTACTCACTCTCGCTTTTAAATCATCCACTAGTAATACTCGACATCTGGCATTAATTCTACTGACACACTCACTCAGCTGCTCCTGAAACCCTTCACTCTC